>NC_141611.1:9986277-10018777 GCF_047967505.1 Dipteris shenzhenensis
AGAAAGGCCCTGTTTTTTGCTGTGCGATCACTGCTTTGCAAGTCGGTGAAAAGTTGCCGCAGAAATTGCATCGTATGCCTGTGCGCAGAGAAATTGTTTCCATTTTCCTTGCATCCTGCATCCATTCTGCATGACCTATCATGTGGTTTGACGCACTTGAGTCAACATACCACACATCATTGCTTTCTTCTGCACTTGTCATAGAATTGGTCATGTGCTGCACCATAAACAGATGCTCATTTCTGTCATCACCCTGTCTACTAGAAGATGCATAATTCCCTTGCTGCAATTTTCCATTCATGATGTCATTCTGCTTTTTGTAGTAGTCTTTAGCCATATGACCCATTTTACCATAATAGTAGCATTCAACATTGTTGTTTGTATTTTGACCTCTCTGCCATCCACCATGACTTCTTTGGCTCCCCTTGCCTCTAGAGTTACCATGTCCTCCTCCAAAGGACTGGTTTTCTTGAGTTTGCTGCATATTTTGATTTCTGCCACAGCCTCCAAATCGACCTCCTCTACCTCTGCCTCTACCTCTTCCAGCATTTGAGTAGAAGATAGTTTCTTTTGAAGTTCCTCTTGAAGAAGATGCACCACCATTTCTCTACTCTTCAGAAATTAGAAGAGCAAACAACTCCTCAAAATTAGGAAATTTTTCACAGATGGCAATGGATGTCCGGAACTGTGCATAATCCTTTCCTAGACCATTCAAGGTCACAGAAACTAGATCATCATCTTCCACTGGTGACCCAATGGAAGCAAGTGCATCTGCAATTTTCTTCACCTTCATGTGGTAGTCATTGATGCTCATATTTTCTCTCTACACATTGTGCAACTCCTACTTGAGCTGCATTTTCCTGGCTTGTGTATTTGTGTTGTACATTTTTGCCAAAATACCCCATGCTTCCTTTGGCATACTTGCATCCTGAATATGCACAATCATAGAATCTGAAATACTGATAGAAAGCCAGTACATAACTTTTCTAGCTCTCTCATGCCATCCTTTAAATGCCTACATTTCCTGTTGATTGGGAACATTAGGAAGAAATGGTTCTTCTTCATTTCCTGTAATGAACTCCCAATAGCCTTTTCCCATAAGGAAATTCGTCATTCTAAACTTCCATGCCTAGAAGTTGTTCTTGTCAAGCTTTTCAGTGACAATCTGTGAAAGAGAATCAGACGCCATTTCAGAAAACTACAAAATACTCTGTTACTGCAAAAAAATAGCTTTTGCCTCACACGCGCAGATCTACAAAATTGACGAAAGTGGTATTTGACCACACAGTCACTTCCTAGTGACGATTTTGCATCAACAGGCAACAAGGATGATTCTGCAACTCCCAATTTAGGATTTGTGGAGACTGGTGATGATACTGCACATCCTATTGTGCAGATTGGTAAAATTCCTTTGCCTATGCAGGATGGGAAAAAGAAATACCTGTCTGATGTATTTCATGTCCTGAACATCACCAAGAACCTAGTTTCTGTTGGTCAAATGGTTGAGCAAGGCTTGCGGGTCAGATGTAATCCTCATGGATGCTTTGTTGAGGATATGAAAAATAACAATCGCTTGATAGCAAAAGGAAAGAAGAAGGGCAGGATGTTTACATTGGATGCAGACATGCCTGAATTGAGTGCAGCAATGTTTGCACATGGGACCGGTGTAGTTCCAGATATTGATATCTGGCATAAACGCATTGGTCATGTTAATGTACATCAACTTAAAACAATGCAGGCCCAAAATATTGTTGCAGGATTGCCTAAATTCAAGGTTGCAGAAATGTATAAGGTATGTGAAGCCTGTCAATTTGGAAAATAGGCAAGGAAACCATTTCCTAGGCATGTTCAAGAGAGTAAGAAGCCATTGGAATTAATCCACTCTGATATGTGGACTACTAAAGCTGCATCTATTGGAGGCTGTCATTATTTTGTCACTTTTATTGATGACTACAGCAGAAAAGTTTGGGTGCATTTTATGAAAAAGAAAAGTGAAGTGTTTGGGCATTTCAAAGTTTTTAAAGCTATGGTTGAAAAAGAAACAGGCCTGCAAATAAAATGCCTAAGGTCAGATGGAGGGGGAGAGTACCTCTCAAATGAGTTTGCAAGGTTCCTGCAGGAGCATGGCATAAAGCAGCAATATTCATGCAGTCATACCCCACAGAAAAATGGACTTGCAGAAAGGAAAAACAGGCATATTGGAGAGGTATCTCGGGCCATGCTAAATGAAAAATACCTACCAGATTATTATTGGGCTGAAGCAGTAGCTACAGCAGTTTACATAATGAACAGGACTCCCACTGCAGCAATACATGGCAGGACGCCAGAGGAGATGTAAACTGGTAGGAAACCAGATATTTCTCATTTGAAAATTTTTGGTTGCATTGCCTATGTTCATGTGCCAGATGAGTTGAGGTCCAAGTTGGATCCAAAAGCTGAGAAGTGCATCTTTATTGGTTATTCTTTGCAACAGAAAGGGTATAGATGCTATAACCCTTCTACTCGTAAGTTTACAGTGAGTAGAGATGTTGTTTTTGATGAGATGAGTAGCTGGTATAAACCAGTAAATGTGATTGATGATATAGATGCACAAAATGGTAATGCTACACAAAATTCACAGTAGCAATCACAAAATATTAGTGGACCTGCAGTGTCCTCTAGCAGTGGTTCACATACGTCACCATGGATAGGCAGATTGAGATCAGGAGAAACTCCTCAAAGCAATGCAGATAGTGGTATGCAGGTATCACGAAAAGGAAAAGAGAAGGTAGATCAGCCCATGTTTGATGTGAATGCAGGTCACTCTTATGTGGATGGTGAATCCAGTGGCTCAGAACAGAGCATTGATGATGAGTTGGGTATCCCTTCTGTTGTTACACCTGGAGTAAGGAAGACCAGGGATGTTTTGAGAGCACCTGGAAGTGAGCCTATTTTGCGTAGGTCTACCAGAGCTAGGTATCCTATGGATAGGCTGAAATATGATGGATTTACAGCCATTCACTATGCCTATATGGTCAAAGTGATACAGGAACCAGAACCCACTTCTTTTGAGCAAGCCATGGGAAAAGAAAAATGGGAGAAAGCCATGGATGAAGAAATGGATGCCTTGGAAGCAAATGCTACATGGGAATTGGTGCCTTTGCCTAAAGACAAGAATGCAATTGGCTGTAAGTGGGTTGATAAGGTGAAGCACAATGCAGATGGTTCTGTGAAGAGATACAAGGCAAGATTCGTTGTCAAGGGGTATGCACAAACATATGGGATTGATTATGAAGAAACATTTAGTCCGATTGCAAGGATGGCAACCATAAGAGCAGTCATTGCTATGGCTACATTAAACGGATGGCCTTTACATCAGATGGATGTAAAGAATGCCTTCTTGCATGGTGATTTGCAAGAAGAGGTCTTTATGGAGCAGCCACCAGGTTATGTTCATGCTGTCCATCCTGAGTTTGTTTGCAGGTTAAAGAAAGCATTGTATGGCTTGAAGCAAGCACCTAGAGCATGGTCTGACAAGATAGGACAGTATCTTGTCACTATTGGCTTTCACATTTCCAAGGCAGATTTCTCACTTTATGTGAGAAAAACAGAGAAAGGTATTATGCTGCTTGTCATCTATGTTGATGATTTGATCATCACAGGTGATAGTGATGAGGATATCCTTCATGTGAAAATGATATTGAAGCAGAAGTTTGAGATGAAGGATTTGGGAGAGCTGTGTTATTTCTTGGGCATTGAGGTGATTAGATCACCAAGTGGGATACGGCTCTTGCAGAGGCAGTATGGATTGGACATGCTGTCCAAATATGGGATGACAAGCTGTAAGCCTATTTCAGTTCCTTTGGAGCAAAATGTGAAGCTGAGCACAGATGCAGGTGAGCTTCTAGAAGACCCTACTATGTACAGACGCATAGTAGGAAGTTTGATTTATATGACTGTTACCAGGCCAAATTTGAGCTATGCATTTGGATTGGTAAGTTAGTTTATGTAGGCTCCAAGGAAACCGCATTTGGATGTGGCTAGATGCATACTCAGGTATGTGAAGTCCACATTGCAGTATGGACTATTTTATGAGATTGGGGTTTAGATACAGTTGCATGGATACATTGATGCTGATTGGGCTAGTAGTATTTCTGATAGACGATCTACCAGTGGATATGTGTTCTCTTTTGGGAGTGCTACAATCACTTGGAGCAGCAAGAAATAACCTACAGTTTCCTTGTCGAGCACAGAGGCTGAGTACAGGGGTGCAGCAATGGCTGCATGTGAGGTAGCTTGGTTGCATAAGCTACTTTATGATATGCATCAGTCTATAGATGGGCCAGTTGTCATTTATTGTGACAACATGAGTAGTATACACTTGGCAAATAACCCAGTCTATCATGCTAAAACAAAGCACATTGAGGTGCATTATCACTATGTGCGGGAGAAGGTTTTACTAGGTCTTATTGATCTAGTTTATGTCAGCACAAAGGATCAGGTAGCTGACATATTCACGAAGGCATTGGGCACAGAGAAGCTGCGTAAGGTTAGAGACCTGCTTGGTGTGCAGGAATTGGGATTGAGCTCGAGGGGGAGTGTTGAGATATCGAGCTCCACTTGTGATATGCCAGGGTGACCATTGTGCATTTATGCCATTGACTTGTTAGCTACAAATGCAGTTGCTACACCGCCCACGAATAATAGCTGGATGACAGCTATCCTTATGTACTCTAGTTCGTGGCTCAATTAGTATGCCACCTTAGTTAGCTAAGTTTGGTTTGAGACCCACATATAGGGTTCTTTTATTTTTTGTACTATAGTTCTTTTGGCTTTCACAACTAAGAAGAGAAAAAAAGTTTTCAGCCTCCACCTTTGTGTGTATTCCCCCATTGTGTATGTGAGAAAGCCGCAAGTGAGACTCCTTCCCTCTCTCCCACTATCTTCACAATCATTCACCTGCCTCCTTCTCTAAAGATATACAAATTTGCATCAGATGGGCTCCTCCTGAACCCGTTTTGCAGAAAGTAGGCATCAATTCATTGGTACCATGCTCGTGGGGCCTGTTTCAGCCCGTAAAGTGCCTTCTTCAGTTTGTAGACTTTACCTTCTGAACCGAGGATCTAAAACTTGGTGGTTGTTCCATCTATACCTCCTCCTTGATATCTCCATTCAGAAAGGCGGATTTCACATCCATCTGAAAGTCGGGCCAACTTCCCTGGGCAGCTAAAGCCAAAACACTGCGAATTGTGGTTAGTTGAGATGTGGGAGAAAAAGTATCTTGATAATCAAAACCATGTACCCGTGCAAATCCTTTTGCCATGAGCCAAGCCTTGTACTTATCCAACGTGCCGTCAAACTTGTACTTGGTCTTGTACACCCACTTGGTTCCGATTACCTTGCGTTTTGGTGGTCGATCCACAAGGTCCCAAGTGTTGTTCTTCATTATGGAGCCATACTCCGACTGCATAGCCTCCATCCACCTATCATCGCCCTGTGCCTCTTCAAGACACTTGGGTTCATCAGCATGGATCACTTTTGTCATCAAAGCATAGTTGACAAGTGTTCCTGCACCCTTCTTTGCTCCTCTAATCTCTTGGACCGGCGGTGTTCAAATGGTTCCTCCTCAATGGCTGGAGGTTCTTTGCCATCCAAAAGCTGCTTTACCCACTTCCGGAATGGCCGTTGCCATTGTGGTTCTGCATGCTCTTCTTCATCTTCTTTGTCTTGAATCCTCCCAAGCACCGTTGGGGGAGTTCGGTCTGCTATTGGTGGCGGTACTGTATGGATATCTTGGTCCTAGTTGTCTGGGAAGGAAGCATCCTCCTCCAATTGATGTGGCTGTTCTGAGAAGACCACATCGTGACTCACAATTACCTTCTTGGTAACAAGGTTATAGAGATGGTAACCCTTCGCCTCTTCACTATAGCCCAAGAAAATACACTTCCAGCTCTTCGGTTCCCATTTGGTCCTGGTAGCATTAGGGACATGCACAAAACAGTCACATCCAAAAACTCTAAAATGTGCAGCTGAAAGTTTCTTACCAGAAAAGGCCTGCAGTGGAGTCATCCCGTTCACAACCTTCATGTAGCTACGATTTAGGATGTAAACTGCAGTGTTACATGCTTCAGCCTAGAAAGTCTTTGGCAAGTCTTTCCCTTTCATCATACTCTGGCCCATTTCACACCACCATGACGCGCATCTTGCGTTCTGCTACTCCATTTTGCTGTGATGTATGTGGCAGGGGTTTCTGCCTCTTGATTCTGTGCCTTTTGCAGTAACTTTCGAATTCATTCGATGTGAACTCTCCATCTCTGTCTGATCTCAACTTCTTCACCTTCCTCCCTGATTCTTTCTCAACCATTACATGCCATTCCTTGAACCTACTGAAAGCCTCGTCTTTCGTCTTTAGGAAGTATATCCATATCCTTCTACTGTAGTCATGGATCAGCATCATGAAGTAGTAGGAACCACCCAAAGCTTCCGTCTCCATTTTTCCACAGAGGTCTGTGTGAATGAGCTCTAGAGGAGCCTTTGCCCTGTTGGCCTCTTTAGGAAAGGGATGCTGATGTTGCTTGCCCATCATGCAAGCTTCACATACATCGCTTCACATACATCGGGCAGATCTGAAATTTCTAGTAGGTCTGCAATCATTCCACTTTTATGCATCTCCTTCAAAGAACTAAGGTTTAGATGACCAAACCTTTCATGCCACAGCTTAGTGTTCTTCACATCCGCTCGAGCACTGAAAGCTGAGAGTTCGTAAATGTTGTTGTACTGTGTATCTTTACCAATGACCTTTCCTTGAAGATCCAGGATCTGTGCACCATTCTTATCGAATTGAACTTTGAGGTCCCGATCCGTGATCGCAGAAAAGGACAACAAGTTCCTCTTGATATCTAGCACATAAAGAACATCGGACAACTGTTTTACAACTCCATCTGACTTGAGAGCAATCGTACCTTTTCCTTTTGCTAGACGTTTTGCATGATTGCCGACTGCTACCAGGATGTCATTCCCTACTGGCTATAGAGAGGTATACCAATCCTTCCAACTAGTCATGTGGCATGATGCACCACTGTCAATGATCCACGGTTCATCCACAGGTACATGAACTACCTCCGTGCAAATCTCCTCAATTGCGACAAGTAGCTCTACTGGTACAGTCTGCGCGCTGTTGTTGGACTCTTTCTTTACTCCATTCTTCTCATCTGCAATCTTCTTTCGGCACTCATTCTACTTGTGCCCTACCTTGTTGCAATAGAATCACTTGATCTTCTTCTTTCTCTTTTTATCATCAGAAGAAGATGGGTTACCAGAGTCCTTACTCTTATATTTCTTTGATCCGGTCCAGAAAGCCGAATCTTCTCTAGTCCTCATCTTTTGACGCATCTCCTCCTCCAGAAGCATCGCACTGAAATCCTCAAAGTTGAGGGGTGGATTTCTATTCTATGTATTCAGCACCGTAACAAGACCATCGTACTTTGGTGGGAGAATCCGTATGCACCTTCGTGCTAGATTCTCGCTGGTGATGGTGATGCCGATGGCAGTCATCTGATCGTGCGAATTCTTCACCCTAGTGATGAACTTCTCTGCCGCTTCAGACTCAGACAACTTCTCGTTCGCGAGTTGAGTCTCAGATTCTGAATCTGTGTCTGATTCATGGTCTCATACTAATTTTTCAAGACCGTCCATGCCATGCCTCCTCCGCTGTGGTGACATGTTGAATTAACACCATGACAAAATCACTAACACTGCAGACAATAGAACATAGTGCATTTGCATTTCCTCTTGTCCACACAAGAATCTCATCCACAATTGGTACTATCTGTTGTCCTACGTTGGCTGGATCTGGTCTCGCAAGCGGCCTCACGTCCACCCCAGTAACAGTGTCCCAAAGCTCATATGCGCTTAGGATTGGTCTTCATCTTGAACTTCCAGAGTGGATAGTTAGAGCCGTTCAACTTTTTGCTTTCGCCAAACGGTGGGATTTGCAGTCTTGTGGGCTAGGCCATCTCTCACAATCTGCTCGCAAACAGCAACACACTACCAAATCTTCTTGCTAGAGTCCAGGCTCTGATACCATGTAAGAAAATAATGCAACGGCTATGCTTAACAAATAATAGGATCTCGTACGCAAGAG
This sequence comes from Dipteris shenzhenensis, assembly GCF_047967505.1. Lineage (NCBI taxonomy): Eukaryota > Viridiplantae > Streptophyta > Polypodiopsida > Gleicheniales > Dipteridaceae > Dipteris > Dipteris shenzhenensis. Next base: position 9,994,400 of record NC_141611.1, read on the forward strand.
ACAAAACAAGATAATATGGAGAATCAAAAATTTGATTAATATAGAACTGATACAATAGATGGTGCTACCTCCCAACCGTGCGCTCCTGTGAAAGAAGCTTCGATGGCATGCTGGAAACAGTAGAAGACGGAGGCTGGAAGCTAAGGAATTAGGGTTGATGTAGCCAGTGATGAAATGGGCTTCACGAGCTTGCTCTTATATAGCCACTTGTCGTAGTCGGTTAGGCTCAATTGGGTGACCAGTCCGCCCAAAACGGTTGACGGTCCTGAAATAGGCTACCAACCATACGATAGAATCGGTGTGCAAAACAGAGCAACTAACCTATGGTCTCCATTTGGCCCAAAGCAATCCGGGATCATCTGAGGCTCCAAACAGGCCTCGCAACCCGAGAGTGGGCTACCTCGAGAAATGCTCCGTCTACCCTCAGTGCGGTCAGTCAAGGGATGCCTTCCCACACTTGCATGTAGCCTAGTTGGCGGTGTGCCAACTCTATCTGAAGCCATCCAGCCATCAAGCCACACATGGCCCCCATCTGGTGTCCAAACTAGGACCTACTGGATAACCGAGCTACTCAAATGCCTTCTCCTCATATGGGGGGCTTATAAGTAGAGTTAGCTGGTTCCTGTGTAGTTATACGAGAGTAGAGCATTGATATCTAACAGTCAGTCCCTTCGCTCACATGCAGTTTCACACTCATAACATGCTATTAAATAAGACCTTTTACCATTTACCATTTACCATTTACCAAGAAGTTTATCAATGGGCAGATTGCATGAGCAGATAGCAAATATCAGTGGACAGATTACATGTCATGGGGCATATTGGGACTTGATGATTATAGTAGTCATTTTATTTCATTGTAAATCTTTATTGGTTATTTTTATTGCATTTGCATAAATATTTAAGCTCATTTATTGTCATAAAAAACCTTATAAAGCCTTCTAGGCCATTTTTCAAATTTATTACCATATGAAGCGCCTTGTAATATAGAAGGAATACCCAACTCATCATCAAGGCTCTGTTCTAAGCCATTGGATTCACCATCCACATAAGAGTAACCTACATTCACATCAACCATGGGCTGATCTACTTTCTCTTTTCCTTTTCGTGATACTTGCATACCACTATCTGGAATGCTTTGAGGAGATCCTCCTGATCTCAATCTGCCTGTCCATGGCAAAGTATGTGAAGCACTGCTAGAGGACACTACAGGTCCAGTAATATTTTATGATTGTTGCTATGAATTCTGTATAGCATTACCATTTTGTGCATCTACATCATCAATCACATTTACTAGTTTATACCAACTGCTCATCTCATCAAAAATAATATCTTTGCTTAGTGTAAACTTACGAGTAGAAGGGCTATAGCATCTATACCCTTTCTGCGGTAGAGAATAACCAATAAAGATGCACTTCTCAGGTTTTGGATCCAACTTGGATCTCAACTCATCTGGAACATGAACATAGGCAATGCAACCAAAAACTTTCAAAAAATATTTGGTTTTCTATCAGTATACCTCTCCTGTGGCATCATGCCATGTATTGCTACAATGGAAGTCCTGTTCATTATGTAGACTGCTGTAGCAACAGCTTCAGTCCAATAATAATCTGGCAGGTCTTTTTTGTTGAGCATGGCACGAGATACCTCTCTAATATGCCTATATTTCCTTTCTGCAAGTCTATTTTGATGTGGGGTATGAATGCATGAATATTGCTGCTTTATGCCATGCTCTTGCAGGAAACTTGCAAACTCATTTGAGAGGTACTCTCCCCCTCCATCTGACCTTAGGCATTTTATTTGCAGGCCTGTTTCTTTCTCAACCATAGCTTTAAAAGCTTTGGAATGCCCAAACACTTCACTTTCTTTTTTCATAAAATACACCCAAACTTTTTTGCTGGTCATCAATAAAAGTGACAAAATAATGACAGCCTCCAATAGATGGGGCTTTAATAGTCCACACATTAGAGTGGATTAATTCCAATGGCCTCTTACTCTCTTGAACATGTCTAGGAAATGGTTTCCTTGCCTGTTTTCCAAATTGACAGGTTTCTCATACTTATGCATTTCTGCAACCTTGAACTTAGGCAATCCTGCAACAATCTTTTGGGCCTACATTAATTTAAGTCATTGTACATTAACATGACCAATGCGTTTATGCCAGATATCAATATCTGCAACTACACCTGTCCCATGTGCAAACATTGCTGCACTCAATTCAAGCACGTCCGCATCCAACGTAAACATCCTGGCCTTCTTCTTCCCTTTTGCTATCAAGCAATCTTAATTTTTCATATCGTCAACAAAGCATCCATGAGGATTAAATCTGACCTGCAAGCCCTGCTTAATCATTTGACCAAGAGAAACTAGGTTCTTGCTCCTTTTGGCCAACTAGTCTTTTAGGGTACTAGACAACCACACGCCCCTCTTTTTGTATCTAATACACTGCTTTTTGCATGGAGATTCTCACTTTTCTTTGGCATTTCCTTCTCTTTAAGAGCATTGGGCAACCATAGGCCCTTCTTTTTCTTGCCGTTTCCTACTCTTTAAGAGCACTGGGTAGCCATAGGCCCTTCTTTTTCTTGGCAAATCCAAGGCAAATCCATGCCCTTCTTTTTCTTGGCAAATCCAGGGCAAATCCATGCCCTTATTTCTTATGGAGTTGATGGCTTTGCCTTTCATATGTTCGGACTCTTGCCATTTATGCTAGTGGTGGAAGGAAAGTGCTCGAAAATAGTCATAAGACTCTAATAATAGAAATCCATCAATTTTTCCATACTCTGCTTATTATTTTCCTTGCAAATAACCTCAAAAGTTATGTGATAAGATCGGTTGTTTCTTCCAAAGGAACTGTATTCCCCTTGGCTTCTTTGGCTACAACTCCGCCTTTGATTCCCAAAGAAGGAAAATAAACACTTGGCCAATGGTCACTTGTACCGATACTTGAGCATATTAGGCTCTAAAGACTTCTCCTTTATGGGTAGTCTTTGCTTGAAATAAATACAAGAAAACAATCCACTATTCTCCTTGCATTGCCATACCAAGTATTGTAAATCTCAACTTAGAAATTCCTTTGGAAAGAACCGTGCATTGGAGAATATTTACAATTCTATTCTCACTGATCTAGTGCTCCCTCATACATAAAATATCTTCCTACCAAACACATACTGTGCTGGCCAGACATAAACTTGAATGGTTCTCAAACTTTCCTTTCATAACAGAAAGATGAACTATAAAACTCTATTGCTTTGGCCATAATAATCCATGAGAAACCATAAGCTCTTGTACATGCACCCACATGAGAAGATGCACCTGGAGATGCTCTAAATTGCTAGTCTTTCTCTTTCGTAAGCTGAGCATCTTGACACTTCTTCTCCTTAACGACATCGTAGATAAGCACTGATCACAATAGCAATTTCTTCTTAGAATGGCCTCCTTGTCTCATGACCTTGGATCCGTCACTCTCTAGGAAGAGAGCAAAGAAGCTATGCTCTAATACCACTATAACTGTTTTGGAGCTAGGGCATGGCTTCAATATTTGATTTGCAACAAATCTAAGTTTTAGCACTTCAAAGATGATTTCTAATACTAGCAAGAAACTCCAATCAGCATCATAATTCAACGTTGAAGCTAGTACATAAAATTTTGCCATGAAGAGAGAGAGTGGCTAGGAGGGAAGGAGAGAGAGAACACTGCGCTGGGAGGCTTGGGGCCTTTCTTTTATACTACTTTCTAAAAGCTACTTTTACATAAAAGCCAAGATTTTAAGGCTTTCTTTTTAAATCTAGTGCTTTTGGCACTTTTTAAATCTCGTGGGCCCTCCTTTTGAAGAGGCACCCCCTTGTCCATGCCTTTAGGACTTGTGGGACTTGCTTTTTGTGCTTTTCTCCCCACTCTTGGGTCCTTTTTGCACTCTCTTAGGTCCTACACATTGCAGTAACAAGTTCCAACACTTTAACCCATTAGAGATTAGCAAAATGCATGCATTCTAATCTTGGAATAATCCTAGTCCCTTGTGGGCATTCCCATAGTTCTCTTTTACTAATGCAAAGCAAAATTAAAACTAAGCTTATTCTATTTAAACAAAGTCAACTTTCTTGACCATCATCAATGCAATGAAGATTCCTCTTTATGTCTTGGGAGAAGTACCAATTTGGTGACTTTAAGTGGATAGGTTTTTAATGAAAAAATGAGCTGAGGTGAAACAAAAAGAAAATTCGAGCATGTAGTGCCTAAAGTAACTGTGCATGCTCTTGGACCCACACAACAACCTAGCAACCATATTCAATGATAGCTATTGCATCTCTCTAGATCCTTCTTTCTTGTCAAACACTTTTCAAATGAGCTTATCTTCACCATCCCCATATTCAAATGAGTTCTTATCTCCTCGCACAGAGATTCCCTCTTTCACGTCTCAAAAGTGTGCTACAACCATAGAGATGCCCTCTTTCACCTCTAAAAAAAAGTGGACTAAAATCATAGTGCAATAAATATAGTAGTGAATAATATGGAAAATAGCTGAAATGCTATGTGACTTGTAGACTAGAACACCTTCTTGAGCTCTTCATTATTGTCTCCATGCCAACATACAAAATGTGTGTGTAGAGTAGCAGAAAAGCTCCGCTTGTAGTTGCATAAGGCTAGGAATAATCCCTCTTAGAAATCCAACTTGCATGTTCTACATGCAAGTTCTACATACAATTCCTACATGCAACATGCGAGTTCTACATGCAACTCCTACATGTGAGTTCTACATGCAACTCCTACATGCATGATTTACATGCAACTCCTACATGCATGTTCTACATGCAAGTCCTACATGCAAGTCCTACATGCAAGTTCTACATGTGAGTTCTACATGCAACTCCTACATGCAAGTTCTATATGCAAGTTCTACATGCAACGCCTACATGCAACATGCAACTCCTACATGCAACTTGCAACTTCTACATGCAACTTCTATATGCAAGTTCTACATGCAGAGAGAGAATGTCTTACAATTCCTACATGCAGAGAGAGAAGCACTCAAACTTGTATAAATACCCCATAATGGAATGAAGCCCACACTCTTTGGGGCATTGTGTTGAGTTCTACTTTGGTATTCCAAGAAATTTTCTCAAGTGTCCATGCTTCCTTGCACTTCACATCCAAAAGCATGTCCTAACCTTGTAACTCCTCCTCTCCTCTCCCCCAACCTTGCAACCCATCCTCTCCCTCTCCTCCTCCCTCCTCCTCCTCCCTTCTCCTCCTCTTCCTCCCTCCTCCTCCCTCCCCCTCCTGCCTTCTCCTCCTCCTCCTCCCTCCTCCTCCTCCTCCTCCCTCCTCCTCCCTCCTCCTCCTCTGTCCTCTCTCTTCTTTCCCCCATGCTCTTACACCTTCTTCCTCTTCCACTCCTATGCTCCCCCTAAACCCTTAGTTCCTCAACCCTTAACCTCCATGATCTATGAGGGAGACGAGTTCTCCACCATGTACTCTACCCTGAACCTTGGATCCTCCTTCTAAACCTGGAACTTCTTCTAAACCTTGGAGCCTCCCTCTAAACTCTGGAACCTCCTAACCTCCTTCTAAACCTTGGAACCTCCTAACGCTTAAACTCCTCCTAAACTTTGTAACCCCCAATGAAGGCGAAAGCCTTCATTACCTCAACGATGATGATGCACATTCCTTTTACACATGCAGGCACTATGTTGCTTACCACACTTAAGCCTACATCTCTCACTGGAATATGACTTGAGGTCCTAAGCTACATGTATACTACAAACGACAACCCCAATATTTTTATAGGTGACAAAAAGCCTCGGAACCCTGCATATTGAGAAAACCCTTCTCTTCTTGCGGAAGCCATGGGAAAGAGCCAACATTCAAATACAAATACAATCCTCAAGAAGTAGAGAGGAGTCCTCACCTTCCACACTCCCTCCAACTGTTTTTCAAGGCTCCTTTGACTGTATTCTACCCTTTCATAATAGAGAAAATGAAGCAACACTAGAGAGAAACTCAAAAGAGACTCAAAACAAGAAGAAGTAGTGCTGGAGAGAAACTTGATATAGGAAGAAGCAACACATGTGAGATGACATGGTATCATTAACTTTAACGACTCGCCTACAAATGGTGTGAGAGTGGTCACTTCATGCAACATGATTATCCAAAATTTTTATTTTTATTTTTTTTCAAATTTCCATTGCTCCTTATGTGCTTTTTTCCATGGTATGGAAAGCACAAACTGCATGTCACCTTCCCATGCTAAGACCCACTAGAGCCAACAGGCTGGCTTGGACTTAATGTGATTGTCCTAAACTAGCTCGATGGTTGGAACATCATGCAATCGTGATTGGGTCAGCTCAAACACCAGTTAAGGCTAGAGGAGGTAGGCACTGGCTAGAGAAGGTAGGCACTGGCAACGAAATGCATTTTTGTTGGTTTAGGATTACTTGCAACCCCCACAAAATATAACCTTTAGTAAATCCCAAACAACCACCATGCTTGTTTTAGTAAATCCCAATCAATAAATCCCAAACAAGGGAAAATGTAAATTCCAAACAGTATACTAATCCTAAATGACCACTGATCTTGTTTTAGTGACAATGATTGTGCATGAGGGACCATCTAATTCATAGGTTTAGATTAGCATTCAGTCGAGACTATAATAACAATGACTGTGCATGAGGGACCATTTAATTCACAGGCTCAAATTAGCATTGAGCCAAAATCAGATTGTAATAATAATGACTTTGCATCTAGCTCACAAGCTTAGATTAGCATTTAGTCGGTTTATCAGGCTATACTAACAATAGTTTAGAATGAGAACTAGCATTAAGCTGAGATAGACTGTAAGAACACATCACACGGTTAGAATTACCATCTAATTGCATGTCATGAGTGAAGCAGTCATAAGAAAATAGAACCTTCGAATCCAACTAAATGCAACATTTTCAAATTATAAGGTCCAGTTGAGTGAAGCAATCATATCCAAGGATGTATAAATGGCAAATTATTGCTTTAAAATTCAAGTTATATAGAAAAGCTAAATGTATAGTCGGCCCCTAAAGTTATATACCCAGGCAGTATACAGCCAAATTTTACTCTTCTACATTGTGAAAAGATACCACCATCATATCTAAGTATGGATAAATGCAAAGACAATTTACTATTTTTTTTTCAAAGAAGACAATTTACTACTCTTGAAACTCAAGTTCTATTGAAAAGCCGACTATATTAGAGGGGTGGTCAACTGCTAAAAAAGTCTCAGGAATATATATACAAGATTACAAGAGATAAAGTATGATATCTTTGAAGGACTTTATATTTACACAAGGATTCCAGGACATAGGCTCGACACTTCGCATAGTGGGAGCCTTCAGCAACGTACTTCGCAAACTGTGGGTTCTTATAGTATTGAAGGCCTTCCCACAATTTCTCATGCAATATGACCATCTTGTAAATGACACTCTTGGTAACTTATGTTCCTCCTCCAAGCAATCAATCTCATCTACGATAATCTTTGGTTGTTAAGGGACCCCTTGTGAAATGGCTTCATCCAAGCGACAGGACTGTGGCTTTCCATCTCTATTCCTCCATTGTTCCTTCATTCAAGACTTGTCAGGTTCTTAAACTAGTTTGCTCTCTTGCTATCCAAGATGTAATTGTTCACATATTCTAATTTGTCAAATCAAGATGTCTTGACATGCTCAACGATGTAATCCAATGAGATCTTTTCCATCTTTGAAGACCCATGTACCAATAGATTCCCCACACATTACATTGATGAATATGACAGGTTAGTTGTATGATAGTTAAGGCTAGAGGAGGTAGGCACTCAGCAACGAAATGCATTTTTGTTGGTTTGGGATTAACTGCAGCCCCCACAAAATATAATCTTTAGTAAATTCCAAACAACCACCGCACTTGTTTCAATAAATCCCAAACAAGGGAAAATTTTTTGATGACTGAGAAATTCTCCCATGGCAACCATCTAATCGCACATCATGGCTAGATGATGATGTATATGACCACCTATGCTAGGCTGGGCTACCAACAAAGCTGGGTGTATGTGCCACCAATCCTCCCCCCTCATCCCATTGAATTATTATGATCTTGGCTCTGATGATTGAGAAATTCTCCCATGGCAACCATCTAATCGCACATCATGGCTAGACGATGATGTTTATGACCACCTACGCTAGGTTGGGCTACTAGCAAAATTGGGTGTATGTGCCACTGCTCCTCCCCCCTCATCCTATTGTATTATTATGACCTTGGCTTCAATGACCGATAAATTCTCCCATGGCAACCATCTAATCACACGTCATGGGCTAGTCGATGATGTATATGACTGCCTATGCTAGGTTGGGCTACCAGCAAAGTTGGGTGTATGTGCCACCGCTCCTCCCACCTCATCCTATTGAATTATCATGATCTTGGCTCTGATGACCAAGAAATTCTAGTTGATGTAGATGACTGCCCATGCTAGGCTATCTAGCTGGTGGATTGTGTGCTCTTAGTAGCGATAGGCACCTAGAGTTGCACAACTGACATAAGATCTTGGCTCAGATGACCAAGAAATTCTAGCATGGCAACCATGTAATCACACATCATGGCTAGATGATGATGTAGATGACTGCCTATGCTAGGCTGGGCTACTGGCAAAATCCAGTTGGTGGATTGTGTGCTCTTAGCAGCAATAGGCACCCAAAGTCACACAACTAACACAAGAAACAAAGGGGAAAAGAGTGGGAGGGTGGCAAGTCTAGCTATATAAAGGCCTTAAGGGCAGAGAAACAATTCACCACACCTAGGGAAATTTCTCTCATACCCCCTTCCATGCTCTCTCCAAGCCCCCTTCTACCCCTATGATGAATCTTCTACTGCAACCTCGATGCCCCTTCATAATGTTGCCCAAGTCATGGGATCCATTGCCATGACCAATTTCATTAATTTTGGAATTTTTGTGTTGTTTTTGGATGAAGCCCAAAAATCCTTCCCAAATGAAAACTTTACTTTGTGAAAATATCATTCCCAAATCAAAATTTTACTTTCTGAAAATATTCTTCCCAAATCAAAAGTTCACTTTGTGGCACTATCATATTCACATAAAAATATTGTTTTTTCAATCTATACTTTTGCATCAACATGTAAGAATTTGAAATAATCCTATATTAGAAATTCTAGCTATATCTAAGTTATTTGTTAATTTAATTATTTTTAATATTTTTCCTTGATGTGATGAATTTATAAATCCATGAAAGGAGACTTAAATATTTCATGAAAATAACATTGTCACTCGCAATTTGCACAAAATTTTTAAAACTTTTAATAAATAGAAAAAAGACATGATGCCATAAGACCCAAGTTTTGTATTGAACCAAAGAGGTATAATAGAAATTATAGCTATTATTATATGATTACATTGACAGACGTTGCTCTCAGCTAGAGTCTTTATATCCAAAATGATATTGATTGAACATATGTTTACAATTTAAATTGTTGCTCTTAAAGAGCCTCAATTTGTGCCATCTGCATAACTTGACTCCCCATTGTCTTATTGCTCAATGTCATGACAGTCCCTTGCCAGGTGCCATCTGCATAATTTGACTCCCACTTGTCTTGCCAAGCCTTGCCCCTTGCGTGCATTGACTCCCCATTGTCTTATTGCTCAATGTGATAGTCCCTTGCCAGGTGCCATCTGCATTAACTCCCTATTGTCTTACCAAGCCTTGACCCTTGGGAGACATCCAGTGCAAAATACAGGTGCCATCTGCATTAACTCCCACAAGTTATCTTGCCAAGCCTTGCCCCTTGGGTGCATTGACTCCCCATTGTCTTATTGCTCAATGTGATAGTCCCTTGCCAGGTGCCATCTGCATTAAGTCCCTATTGTCTTGGCAAGCCTTGACCCTTGGGTGACATCCAATGCATATTTTGACTCTCATTTGACATAGGAGGTGATGACTCTGATTATAATTGTCTTGGATTGGCTTCTTGCCTAGTACCCAAATAAAATCCTTCAATGGACTTCAATACAAAGCTTTAATCATGGACATTCTTCATTTGCATTGTCTCCTACTTCCTCCATGGCGAGCATCCTTAAAAATTCGTGTATATGCAAAATAGTTTGTTGTGGTGTTTTTATTTTTCCTTCTACCTCATATCGCATGCGCTTCTTTGATTTCTTTGCCCTTGAATGCCAAGACACTATGATTGTCTCCGTCGAAACTTGAGAGATCGTTTCATCATTTGGGACCCACTCCTTCATTATACAATTAGTATACAATGTGTTGTTATTCATATTCTCCTTCCTGCCCTTTGGCTCATACCATACTGCTGTAAATGTTGTAGCTCTCCCTTGGTCATCTCTTTGCACATCAACTACTTTTGCAACCCAAAACTTAACATTCTCATATTCATCATCCGATGTCCGAACCACAACAAAACAATCGACCTCTATATCTACTTGTGGCATAAACTCTCTCTTCTTCGGTCCACAATATGGATGTGGGAGTAATGATAAAAATTCATTTTCAAAGACTGGAGCTGGGCGCAAATCGTTATGAACATTTGGCCAAAACATATTGCATTCTTCCTTGACATCCTTTGAGCCTCGCATTCTCTCAAGGTCCTTTATTAGATTTCGTGTCTTGTTAATTACAGTGGTAGTGTGTTCTCTCCAAGTAGGCTTCGAATCAGGATATCTCCGAAGCATTTCCTCTTTGTATGTAATAAATGCTTTTAATCCTTCTATTTCATAGTTAGACCTCTCATTGAATTCTTGTATAGGAGCCCATGTTGGATACCTTTCCTTGCTGGGAATTAAATTTAAGAGACTGTAAGGTTCTTCAGGTTCCCATTTTGTATATGAGAATACTGTTGCCATTGCATTACGGGTTTTTCATCTTAAAAAAAAAAACGAAAGTAGTGTGGATTGGTATGACCTGCCAATGCATCACCACCCGTTTGTATGAAAGGTAGAATGAAGCTCTTCCAATCATACATTCTATCGAGCCTCTCACATACTGTACTTTCCTTACAACCACCAACTTGCCTACCACAACTTCTTACCAAGTCATCTATTGTCTCCACATCCTTGCATTTAAGCTCCCTTGAGATTGTGCTAAAATCCTAATCGATATCCTCATGTGTATGCCCAACATACAAAAATCCACATTCGACCTCATTGAAGATTCGATGAGCAACTAGCATGGAGCAGAATGCAAACATGAGTATATTCTTATTTTCTCACTAGCAATTATCAGCTTGTATTCTCAAAGTCGGTGGTAGGCGACCTTTTTCTACATGTACATTGCGAATTGCCTTCATAATAGATGTTACAACTTGATTGCTATCATGTAGATGCAAGGAATCAATCCATATATCTGCAAAGAACTTAATTCCATGCACTAACACTCCACATAGATGTGTCTTTAGAACGTGCTTTCCTTGTAATTTAGGTGGAGTGGCAACAAAACGAGGCAATGTTGTTGTATTCTGATCCATGCCATCTACAATAAGGCACATGTAGCCATTAGGATGCGAAATAGCTTGCTCCTTCCAAAATGCATATTTTTGTCTGGAATGTTGAATAAGGTCATGATGAGATTTTCGGTTTTTTTTGTATAATTCCCTTTGATTTGGACATGTTGCACTCTCAATCGCTCGCTTTAAATCATCAGAGACATTGCACTTTGACATTTTTTGCCTCGTTGGGATTTTAACATATCCAAAGTTCTTCTTCCAAAGAGTATACAAAGTATGAGAAGAAGCTACAGCATCCCCTCTTTGCCTTTGCTTTTCTGCAATAGAGTCAAATACTTCGAGCTTTGTCAAGCCCATTGGAAGGTGCATTTCAGTGATCGCGTCACCGTTAGGGAGTTTGGTAGATATATGGGGTTGAGGTAAAGCATTTTCATGTATGAATTCTTGCAAAATTGATGCTGCCCTGACAGTTGAGATTCTTGATTTGGACCTTCCTCTATTACCGTGAATGCTAAATTTGTTGCCGCACTTTGCCTTGGTGACTAAATCCCAATATGTACCATGGGATAATCTAGTAATATTGGGATATGCCTTATTGCAAATCCTTTTTCCATTTACAAGAGGTTTTACCTTTTGTCTTGAACTTAGCCTTTTATTGCCATTCTGAAGAAAGCAAGAGAGACTTGTGAGAAGGTATTCATTTCTTTCGCTTCCTCTTCTTTGCCACACGTGTCCTCTACATTCCCTGATGTTTGCAAGATCAATGAAGCACATACATCTTTGGTTGCTTTTGTGGATTTGCCTGGATTCGCTTTCTCTTCATGCATATGTATGACCGTTTTCGTTCCTCCTGCACGTTGTTATCTGTATTTATGCACTTCTTCTCCTCACATTTGTTTGTAACCAAGCATCCATGATTGGTCGTTGCATCCTTGTCCATATCACAATCAAAGTTAAATATTGAATAATCCTCTGTTGATCTCATCCTCGTTTTTAACATAGTCTTAGGACCATTCAATGAATTCAATATTCTACGAGAGTATTGAGAACCTTGAAACTCTTCCACTCCTGAGAGAACATCACTCATTGGGACATCTTGCATGGCTTTCACAAATCCACAAGCTTGATTGACACCAGGTTTGTTAATATGCATGAACTCATCCACACTTGACAAGACATCGCTATTGAAACCTTTGCCCTTCTCACTGTGCAAGAATTCATCCACCCCAGATAAGGCTTCGCTTCTAAAATCATTTTGTTTCTCGGAACCAATGAACTCATCCACTCCAGATAAGATGTCACTTCTATAATTGAGTATATTGAAATCATCCACATTTGAAGTGATAGAGCCTGGCACATGGGCATGCTTTTTAGGTCCTTTGATATTGTAGTATACCTTGTCTTTATCATTGAAAACCACATGCCTCTTTCTCATGTTTAAAAATTGCATGCTCCATCTCATATTCTTGCCTACCTCATAGTAGGGATCACATAAGGATGTTATGTTATGAACCATACCATCATCAGTGACTTTTAGAATCCTCATCTATGCAAATGACCTTCTGCTATAGTCTTATTTGCAAATGATCTCATTTGTAAAATGTCCCCTGCAGTAAAATCCAAGGTGGTGCACTTTGTATTCTTGATAATGTTTGTTGCATAAGTCTCATCTTTGTCCCATGCTATAAATGATTTGTTGGATGTATTGTAGGGCATAACATCTCCAAGTGTTTCCATATCTCCACATTTATACTTTAGCTCAACATGTGCGCTAAGAATCTTTGATACAGTAACTGCCACCTTATCTTCGCCAAATCTTCGAAAGTGGCAAACTGAATTGGGATCACTATCATGGATTGTAGCAAATGCAACTACTTCTCTTTTGCTACATAAAATCACATCCATCCCTGGAACAAAATCTATAGCCATCTCCTTTGTGAGAGTCCTTCGCAAGCAAGTTGCAGTAGCAACAATTACATAAATATTAGTCTCTTTTTAATAATCTATTCATTTATTATAATTTTTAATTAGTACTTAATTTATTGGTGGGAGAAGTTATCCGATCAAGTACTCATCAAATGGACATGCCAAGTTATCCTTTGCATGGTCGATCGAGCATTAAATACTATTTTTGCTCTAGTGTCATGCACATCCGTAAAAAAACATGAGCCTGCTAGGTATGTTATCCAATCAAGCACTTATGGTATGGGTGTGCCACTTTGCATGTAAGTCAATTCCACCTAGTTGAAGGTGTGAGCAAAGTATTGTGCCCATCGGATATGCTTTGCATTGTCGATCAAGCATAAAACACCGTTTTTGCCTTAGTGTCATGCACAACCATGAAAAAACACGGTCCTAAGTGTGTTAATCAAATAAGTACTTATTGGATGGGGGCTCCACTTTTCACGCAAGTCCGTTTCAACTAGGTTGAGATGCATGCAAAGTATTTTCACCATCGGATATGCTCTGCATGGTCGATTACGCATTATACAACATTCTTCCCATCGTGATATGCACATTTGCAAAAAAACACGCGCTTAGGTATGTTATCTAACCAAGTACTACTTATCGGATGGGTGTGCCTCTTTGACAAAATTTCAATACCACCTAGGTTGAGGCATAGGAAAAGTATTGTTCCCATCGGATATGCTTTGCATGGTCGATCGAGCATTAAATACTATTTTTGCTCTAGTGTCATGCACATCCGTTAAAAAAACACGCTACTAGGTGTGTTATCCAATCAAGTACTTATGCGATGGGAATGCCACTTTGCATGTTAGTCAATTCCACCTAGTTGAAGGTGTATGCAAAGTATTGTGCCCATCAGATATGCTTTGCATTATCGATCAAGCATAAAACACCGTTTTTGCCTTTGTGTCATGCACAACCATATAAAAACACAGCCGTAGGAGTGTTATTCAAAAAAGTACTTATCAGATGGGGGCTCCACTTTGCACGCAAGTCCGTTTCAACTATGTTGAGCTGTGTGCAAAGTATTGTCACCATCAGATATGCTTTGCATGGTCGATCACGCATTATACACCATTTTTTCCCGACTGATATGGACATCCGCAAAAAAACACGCCATTAGGTGTGTTATCTGACCAAGTACTTATCGGATGGGTGTGCCTCATTGAGAACATTGCAATACCACCTAGGTTGAGGTGTAAGAAAAGTGTTGTGCCCATCGGATATCCTTTGCATGGTCGAGCGAGCATTAAATACTATTTTTGCTCTAGTGTCACGCACATTCGTAAAAAAACACACTGCTAGGTATGTTATCCGATCAAGCACTTATGGGATGGGTGTGCCACTTTGCATGTAAGTCATTTCCACCTAGTTAAAGGTGTGTGCAAAGTATTGTGCCCATCGGATATGCTTTGCATTGTCGATCAAGCATAAAACTCCGTTTTTGCCTTAGTGTCATGCACAACCATGAAAAAACACGGTCCTAAGTGTGTTAATCAAACAAGTACTTATCGGATGGGGGCTCCAGTTTGCACACAAGTCTGTGTCAACTAGTTTGAGATGCGTGCAAAGTATTGTCACCATCGGATATGCTCTACATGGTCGATTACGCATTATACAACGTTTTTCCCGTAGTGACATGCACATCCACAAAAAAACATGCCCTTAGGTATGTTATCTGACTAAGTACTTATCGGATGGGTGTGCCTCTTTGAGAAATTTTCAATACCACCTAGGTTAAGGTGTAGGAAAAGTATTGTGCCATCGGATATGCTTTGCATGGTCGATCGAGCATTAAATACCATTTTTACCTTAGTGTCATGCACATCCATAGAAAAACATGCTGCTAGGTGTGTTATCCGATCAAGTACTTATGCGATGGGAATGCCACTTTGCATGTAAGTCAATTCCACCCAGTTGAAGGTGTGTACAAAGTATTGTGCCCATCGGATATGCTTTGCATGGTCGATCAAGCATAAAACACCGTTTTTGCCTTTGTGTCATGCACAACCATATAAAAACATGGCCGTAGGTGTGTTATTCAAATAAGTACTTATCGGATGGGGGCTCCACTTTGCACGCAAGTCCGTTTCAACTACGTTGAGGTGCGTGCAAAGTATTGTCACCATCGGATATGCTTTGCATCGTCGATCACGCATTATACACCAATTTTTCCCTAGTGATATGGACATCCGCAAAAAAACACGCCATTAGGTGTGTTATCTGACCAAGTACTTATCGGATGGGTGTGCCTCATTGAGAACATTGCAATACCACCTAGGTTGAGCTGTACAAAAAGTGTTGTGCCCATCGGATATCCTTTAAATGGTCGATCGAGCATTAAATATACTATTTTTGCTCTAGTGTCATGCACATCCGTAAAAAAACACGTTGCTAGGTATGTTATCTGATCAAGCACTTATGGGATGGGCGTGCCACTTTGCATGTAACTCAATTCCACCTAGTTGAAGGTGTGTGCAAAGTATTGTGCCCATCGGATATGCTTGCATTGCTGATCAAGCATAAAACACCGTTTTTGCCTTAGTGTCATGCACAACCAAGAAAAAACACGGTCCTAGGTGTGTTATTCAAACAAGTACTTATCGGATAGGGGCTCCACTTTGCACACAAGTCCGTTGCAACTATGTTGAGGTGTGTCCGAAGTATTGTCACCATCGGATATGAGTTGCATGGGCGATCATGCATTATACACTATTTTTTCCCTAGTCGTATGCACATCCGCAAAATAACACGCCCTTAGCTGTGTTATCTGACCAAGTACTTATCGGATGGGTGTGCCTCTTTGACAACATTTCAATACCACCTAGGTTGAGGTGTATAAAAATTGTTGTGCCCATCGGATATCCTTTGCATGGTCGATCGAGCATTAAATACTATTTTTGCTCTAGTGTCATGCACATCCGTTAAAAAACACGCTGCTAGGTATGTTATCTGATCAAGCACTTATGGGATGGGCATGCCACTTTGCATGCGAGTCAATTCCAGGTAGTTGAAGGTGTGTGCAAAGTATTCTACCCATCGGATATGCTTTGCATTGTCGATCAAGCATAAAACTCCGTTTTTGCCTTAGTGTCATGCACAACCATATAAAAACACGGCCGTAGGTGTGTTATTCAAATAAGTACTTATAGGATGCGGGCTCCACTTTGCATGTAAGTCCGTTTCAACTACGTTGAGGTGCGTGCAAAGTATTTTCACCATCGGATATGCTTTGCTTCGTCGATCACACATTATACACCATTTTTTCCCTAGTGATATGCACATTCGCAAAAAAACACGCCCTTAGGTGTGTTATCTGACCAAGTACTTATCGGATGGGTGTGCCTCTTTGAGAACATTTCAATACCACCTAGGTTGAGGTGTACGAAAAGTGTTGTGCCCATCGGATATCCTTTGCATGGTCGATCGAGCATTAAATACTATTTTTGCTCTAGTGTCATGCACATCTGTAAAAAAACACGCTGCTAGGAATGTTATCCGATCAACCACTTATGGGATGGGCGTGCCACTTTGCATCTAAGTCAATTCCACCTAGTTGAAGGTGTGTGCAAAGTATTGTGTCCATCGGATATGCTTTGCATTGTCGATCAAGCATAAAACACCGTTTTTGCCTTAGTGTCATGCACAACCATGAAAAAACACGGTCCTAAGTGTGTTAATCAAACAAGTACTTATCGGATGGGGGCTCCAGTTTGCACACAAGTCCATTTCACCAAGGTTGATATGTGTGGAAAGTATTGTCACCATCGAATATGCTCTGCATAGTCGATTACACATTATACAACGTTTTTCCCGTAGTGATATGCACATCTGCAAAAAAACATACCCTTAGGTATGTTATCTAACCAAGTACTTATCGGATGGGTGTGCCTCTTTGAGAACATTTCAATACCACCTAGGTTAAGGTGTAGGAAAAGTATTGTGCCCATCGGATATGCTTTGCATGGTCGATCGAGCATTAAATACCATTTTTGCCTTAGTGTCATGCACATCTATAAAAAAACACGCTGCTAGGTGTGTTATCCGATCAAGTACTTATGCGATGGGAATTCCACTTTGCATGTAAGTCAATTCCACCTAGTTGAAGGTGTGTGCAAAGTATTGTGCCCATCGGATATGCTTTGCATTGTCGATCAAGCATAAAACACCGTTTTTGCCTTAGTGTCATGCACAACCATATAAAAACATGGCCGTAGGTGTGTTATTCAAATAAGTACTTATCGGATGGGAGCTCCACTTTGCACGCAAGTCCATTTCAACTACGTTGAGGTGCGTGCAAAGTATTTTCACCAACGGATATGCTTTGCATGGTCGATCACGCATTATACACCATTGTTTCCCTAGTGATATGCACATCGGCAAAAAAATAGGCCCTTAGGAGTGTTATCTGACCAAGTACTTATCGGATGGGTGTGCCTCTTTGAGAACATTTCAATACCACCTAGGTTGAGGCATACAAAAAGTGTTGTGGCCATCGGATTTCCTTTGCATGGTCGATCGAGCATTAAATACTATTTTTGCTCTAGTGTCATGCACATCCGTAAAAAAACACGCTGCTAGGTATGTTATCTGATCAAGCACTTATGGGATGGGCGTGCCACTCTGCATGTAAGTCAATTCCACCTAGTTGAAGGTGTGTGAAAAGTGTTGTGCCCATCGGATATGCTTTGCATTGTCGATCAAGGATAAAACACCATTTTTGCCTTAGTGTCATGCACAACCATGAAAAAACACGGTCCTAAGTGTGTTAATCAAACAAGTACTTATCGAATGGGGCCTCCAATTTGCAGGCAAGTCCGTTCCAACTATGTTGAGATACGTACAAAGTATTGTCACCATCGGATATGCTCTGCATGGTCGATTACGCATTATACAACGTTTTTCCCGTAGTGATATGCACATCCGCAAAAAAACATACCCTTAGGTATGTTATCTAACCAAGTACTTATCGGATGGGTGTGCCTCTTTGAGAACATTTCAATACCACCTAGGTTAAGGTGTAGGAAAAGTATTGTGCCCATCGGATATGCTTTGCATGGTCGATCGAGCATTAAATACCATTTTTGCCTTAGTGTCATGCACATCCGTAAAAATAAACACTGCTAGGTGTGTTATCCGATCAAGTACTTATGCGATGGGAATGCCACTTTGCATGTAAGTCTATTCCACCTAGTTGAAGGTGTGTGCAAAGTATTGTGACCATCGGATATGCTTTGCATTGTCGATCAAGCATAAAACACCGTTTTTGCCTTTGTGTCATGCACAACCATATAAAAACACGGCCATAGGTGTGTTATTCAACTAAGTACTTATCGGATGGGGGCTCCACTTTGCACGCAAGTCCGTTTCAAGTACGTTGAGGTGCATGCAAAGTATTGTCACCATCGGATATGCTTTGCATGGTCAATCACACATTATACACCATTTTTTCCCTAGTGATATGGACATCCGCAAAAAAAACATGCCATTAGGTGTGTTATCTGACCAAGTACTTATCAGATGGGTGTGCCTTATTGAGACATTTCAATACCACCTAGGTTGAGGCGTACGAAAAGTGTTGTGTGCATCGGATATCCTTTGCATGGTCGATCGAGCATTAAATACTATTTTTGCTCTAGTGTCATGCACATCCGTTAAAAAACACGCTGCTAGGTATGTTATCCGATCAAGCACTTATGGGATGGGCGTGCCAATTTGCATGTAAGTCAATTCCACCTAGTTGAATGTGTGTGCAAAGTATTGTGCCCATCGGATATGCTTTGCATTGCCGATCAAGCATAAAACTCTGTTTTTGCCTTAGTGTCATGCACAACCATGAAAAAACACGGTCCTAGGTGTGTTATTCAAACAAGTACTTATCGGATGGGCGCTCCAATTTGCATGCAAGTCTTTTTCAACTAGGTTGAGATGCGTGAAAAGTATTGTCACCATCGGATATGCTCTACATGGTCGATCACGCATTATACACCATGTTTTCCCTTTGATATGCACTTCCGCAAAAAAACACGCCATTAGGTGTGTTATCTGACCAAGTACTTATCGGATGGGTGTGCCTCATTGAGAACATTTCAATACCACCTAGGTTTAGGTGTACTAAAAGTGTTGTGCCCATTGGATATCCTTTGCATGATCGATCGAGCATTAAATACTATTTTTGCTTTAGTGTCATGCATATCCGTAAAAAAACACGCTGCTAGGTATATTATCTGATCAAGCTGTTATGGGATGGGAGTGCCACTTTGCATGTAAGCCAATTTCACCTATTTTAAGGTGTGTGCAAAGTATTGTGCCCATCGGATATGCTTTGCATTGTCGATCAAGCCTAAAACATCGTTTTTGCCTTAGTGTCATGCACAACCATGAAAAAACACGGTCCTAAGTGTGTTATTTAAACAAGTACTTATCGGATGGGGGCTTCACTTTGCACGCAAGTCCTTTTCAACTACGTTGAGGTGCGTGCAAAGTATTGTCACCATCGGATATGATTTGCATGATCGATCACGCATTATACACTGTTTTTTCCCTAGTGATATGCACATCCGCAAAAAAACACGCCCTTAGGTGTGTTATCTGACCATGTACTTATCGGATGGGTGTGCATCTTTGAGAACATTTCAATACCACCTAGCTTGCAGTGTAGGAAAAGTGTTGTGCCCATCGGATATCCTTTGCATGGTCGATCGAGCATTAAATACTATTTTTGCTCTAGTGTCATGCACATCCGTAAAAAAAACATGCTGCTAGGTATGTTATCCCATCAAGCACTTATGGGATGGGTGTGCCACTTTGCATGTAAGTCAATTCTACCTAGTTGAAGGTGTGTGCAAAGTATTGTGCCCATCGGATATGCTTTGCATTGTCGATCAAGCATAAAACACCGTTTTTGCCTTAGTGTCATGCACAACCATGAAAAAACACGGTCCTAAGTGTGTTAATCAAACAAGTACTTATCGGATGGGGGCTCCAATTTGCACGCAAGTCTTTTTCAACTAGGTCAAGATGCGTGCAAAGTATCCTCACCATCGGATATGCTCTGCATGGTCGATTACGCATTGTACAACGTTTTTCCCATAGTGATATGCACATCCGCAAAAAAACATGCCCTTAGGTATGTTATCTGACCAAGTACTTATCGGATGGGTGTGCCTCTTTGAGAACATTTCAATACCACCTAGGTTAAGGTATAGGAAAAGTATTGTGCCCATCGGATATGCTTTGCAGGGTCGATCGAGCATTAAATACCATTTTTGCCTTAGTGTCATGCACATCCGTAAAAAAACATGCTGCTAGGTGTGTTATCCGATCAAGTACTTATGCGATGGGAATGCCACTTTGCATGTAAGTTGATTCCACCTAGTTTAAGGTGTGTGCAAAGTATTGTGCCCATCGGATATGCTTTGCATTGTCGATCAAGCATAAAACACCGTTTTTGCCTTTGTGTCATGCACAACCATATAAAAACACGACCGTATGTGTGTTTTTCAAATAAGTACTTATCGGATGGGGGATCCACTTTGCACGCAAGTCCATTTCAGCTACGTTGAGGTTCGTGCAAAGTATTGTCACCATCGAATATGCTTTGCATGGTCGATCATGCATTATACACCATTTTTTCCCTAGTGATATGGACATCTGCAAAAAAACACACCCTTAGGTGTGTTATCTGACCAAGTACTTATCGGGTGGGTGTGCCTCTTTGAGAACATTTTAATACCACCTAGTTTGATGTGTACGAAAAGTGTTGTGCCCATCGGATATCCTTTGCATGGTCGATCGAGCATTAAATACTATTTTTACTCTAGTGTCATGCACATCCATAAAAAAACAGACTGCTAGGTATGTTATCCGATCAAGCACTTATGGGATGGGCATGCCACTTTGCATGTAAGTCAATTCCACCTAGTTGAAGGTGTGTGCAAAGTATTGTGCCCATCGGATATGCTTTGCATTGTCGAACAAGCATTAAACACTGTTTTTGCCTTTGTGTCATGCACAACCGTCAAAAAACGCAGTCCTAGATGTGTTATTCAACTAAGTACTTATGGGATGGGCACACCACTTTGCATGTAAGTCAATAATACCTAGGTTGAGATGGGTGCAAAGTATTGTGATGATCGCATATGCGTTACATTGTCGATTAAGCATAAATTAGCGTTTTCGCCTTAGTGTCATGGACAACAACCAATAAAAAACATGGTCCTAGGTGTGATATTCTAAAAAGTACTTATTGAATGGGCGTTCCACTTTGCATGGAATACCACACCATCGCTTTTGAGGCACATGCAAAGTATTGTGCCCATCGGATATGCTTTACATGGTAGATTGAGTATTAAATACCATTTTTGGCCTTGGTGTCATGTACAACCGTCAAAAAACACGATCGTAGGTGTATTTTTCAAACAAGTAATTATCGGATGGGGATGCCACTTTGCACACAAGTCAATACTACCTAGGTTGAGGAACGTGCAAAGTCTTGTGTCCATTGGATATGCTTTGCATAGTCGATCTCACATTATACACCATTTTGTTCCTAGTGTTATGCACAATCGTCATAAAAATACGTTTGGAGGTGTGTTATCTGAACAAGTACTTATGTGATGGGTGCACCACTTTGTATCCAAGTCAATACGACCTATATTGAGGCGTGTACAAAGTTTTGTGCCCATCGGAGAAATGTAGATGTGATAATATTAGAAAATTCTCGGTATGTGTATATGTGTGTGTGTGTGGCAAACAATTTTGATACAACAAAGTAAACACCTAGTGCACAAATTATGCACTTCATACCTTGAGTAAATAAGCTTGTTGATGAGGATAAATACGCCCTTGAATAAAAGCACAGTTGTTGTATGACCACAATAGGATCGCTTTGACACCTGTGATTTTGCCCACATGTAAGTTGTCAAATAGTATAAAAAATCATATAATAATATATTAATAGTTTGCAAATGTGTATAGCAAGTGAGTAATGGGAAGTGGAAGTGGGAGTGAGGAGGGAGGAGTGGAATGGGAGAGGGAAGTAATAGGGGTGTATGATAATAAGTATAAAAAATAGTAGAATAATATATTAATAGTTTTCAAATGGCAAGTGAGTAATGGAAAGTGGAAGTGAGAGTGGGGAGGGAAGAATGGAATGGGAGAGGGGAAGGTAATAGGGGAGTAGGATAATAAGGGAGTGAAATGAGTGAGGGGAGTTAATAGGGGATGAAAAAGAGGAGGGTGAGATGGGGAAATATGGGATTTTGGGAAATGGGAGGAGTATGGGACGTGGTGGAAATGTGGGATGGGAGTGGTGGCAATGGGGAAGGAAGAAGAAATGGATGGGGGGAGGGCTAATGGAAGATTGGGATGAGGGATGGGGGTCCAATGGGAGAGAGGGAGTAATGGGAGCCAATGGGAGAGGGGATAAATGAAAAGCCAATAGGAGAGAAGGGAGGAATGGAAAGCCAATAGGAGAGGAGGAGGAAAACCTAAATTTTCTTATATATAGTCTTCCTTCTTCATTCATTCTCCCCTCATTTCATTCATTGAAGCAAGAAAGCAAGGACGATCAAGAAAGCAAGGAAGGAAGAGCAAGAAAGCAAGAAAGAGCAAACTTACAAACTTTTTCCAGGTACTTGCAAATTTTTTTGATTAATTCTTTATCTAGATTTTTTTAAACAATTTTGAAGAGAGAGGAACTAGAGAGAGAGGGAGGGGAGGAGAAGGAGAGGATGGAGGGGTTGGAGGGAAGGGAGGAGAGGGGAGGGAGAGGCGGGGGTGGGGTCAAGGGGGGGAGGGGGGAAAGGAGGGGGGAAGGGGGGTGGGGGGGAAGGGGGGGGGCTGGGGCAGCCTCCCTGGAGGGGGGGAAAGGGAAGGGGGGGGAAGCGGTCACCACCCCCCCTGGAGGAGGGGAAGGGGGGCGGGGCGGGAAAGGGGGGGGGAGGGGGCGGGGGAGGGGGGGAAGGGGGGTGGGGTGAAGGGGGGCAGGGCGGGAAGAGGGGGGGGGCTGGTGGGGGGGGAAGGGGGGAGGGGGGGCTGGCGCCCCCCTCCAGGGGGAAGGGGGGCGGGAGGGAAGGGGGGATGGGGGGTGGAGGGCGAAGGGGGGCTGGCGGGGGAGGGAAGGGGGGAGCGGGGGAAGGGCTGGCGGCCGGGGGAAGGGGGGAGGGGGGCGGGGAGGGAGGGGGGAGGGGGTTGGCGGCCGCGGCCGCCAGCCCTGGGGAAGGGGGGGTGGAGGGGGAAGGGGGTGGGACAAGGGCGAGGGGGGGAAAGGGGGGAGGGGGGGGCTGGCGGCTGCGGTTGCCAGCCCTGGGGAAGGGGGGGTGGAGGGGGAAGGGGGTGGGACGGGGGCAAGGGGGGGAAGGGGGGAGGGGGGGGCTGGCAGCCGCGGTTGCCAGCCCTGGGGAAGGGGGGGTGGAGGGGAAAGGGGGTGGGACGAGGGCGGGGGGGCGAAAGGGGGGAGAGGGGGGGGCTAGCGGCCAGCGCGGGGGAAGGAGGGAGGGGGGCGGGGGGGAGAGGGGAGCGGCCCTAGGGAAGGGGGGGTGGAGGGGGAAGGGGGTGGGATGGGGGCGGGGGGGCGAAAGGGGGGAGAGGGGGGGGCTGGCGGCCGCAGTCGCCAGCTCGAGGGAAGGGGGGAGAGGGGTGGGGGGGAAGGGGGGAGGAAGGGGGTGGGACAGGGGCGGGGGGGGAGGGGGGGGCTAGCGGCCGCAGTCGCCAGCCCTAGGGAAGGGGGGGTGGAGGGGGAAGGGGGTGGGACGGGGGCGGGGGTGTGACGGGGGCGGGGGGGAAAGGGGGGAGGGGGGGCTGGTGGCCGCGGCCGCCAGGCCTGGGGAAGGGGGGGTGGAGGGGGAAGGGGGGGGAAGGGGAAAGGGGGGAGGGGGGGGAAGGGGGGGTGGAGGGGGAAGGGGGTCGGACGGGGGCAGGGGCAGGGAAAGGGGGAGG
>NC_141611.1:10203777-10255143 GCF_047967505.1 Dipteris shenzhenensis
CCCTTCCCTCTCTCCTCTCTCTCTCTCTCCCTCCCTCCTGCCTCCCTCCCCTCCCTCCTGTCCTGGCGGCCGCGGCCACCAGGACCCCCCCTCTCCCTCCCTCCCATCCCTCCCCTCCCTCCTCTCTCTCTCTCACCCTGGTGGCCTCGGTTGCCAAGACCCCCCCTCTCGACCTCGTCGCCCCTGCTCCCTCCTACCCCGCCGCCCCTCGCTCCCCCTACCCCACCGCCCCCGCTCCCCCTACCCTGCCGCCCCCTGCTCCCTTCCCTCCCTCCTCCCTCCCCTCCCTCCCCTTGGCAGCCGCCAGGATCCCCCCCTCCCTCCCCTCCCTCCTCCCTCCCCTCCCTCCCCTCCCTCCCTTTCGCCTCCCTCCCCTCCCTCCCCTTGGCGGCCGCCGTGGCTGCCAGGATCCCCCCCTCCCTCCCCTCCCTCCCCTCCCTCCCTCCCGCCTCCCTCCCGTCCCTCCCCTTGACAGTCGCCGTGGCCACCAGGATCCCCCCCTACTCCCCCGCTCCTCCCTCCCTCTTCCTCCCTCCTCCTACCTCCCTCCCTCTCTCCCCCTACCTCCGTTCCTCCCTCCCTTTCTCCCTCACTCCCTCCCCTCTTCCGTCGCTCCTCCCTCCCTCCTTGGCTCCTCCCTCCCTCCTTTCCTCCCTCTCATCCCCCTCCACTTCCCTCTTTCTCCTGGAGGCCGCGGCCTCCAAGGCTTCTCTCCTTCTCTCTAAACTTTCTCTCTCTCTCTAGTTCCTCTCTCTCTTTCTTTCTCTCTCTTCAAATTTTAAAAAAAAATCTAGATAAAGAATTAATCAAAAAAATTTACAAGTACCTGGAAAAAGTTTGTAAGTTTGCTCTTTCTTGCTTTCTTGCTCTTCCTTCCTTGCTTTCTTACTCGTCCTTGCTTTCTTGCTTTCTTGCTTCAATGAATGAAATGAGGGGAGAATGAATGAAGAAGGAAGACTATATATAAGAAAAATTATGTTTTCCTCCTCCTCTCCTATTGGCTTTCCATTCCTCCCCTCTCTCCTATTGGCTTTTCATTTCCCCCCTCTCCCATTGGCTCTCATTACTCCCCCTCTCCCATTGGACCCCCATCCCTCATCCCAATCTTCCATTGGCCCTCCCCCCATCCATTTCTTCTTCCTCCCCCATTGCCACCACTCCCATCCCACATTTCCACCATGTCCCATACTCCTCCCATTTCCCAAAATCCCATATTTCCCCATCTCACCCTCCTCTTTTTCATCCCCTATTAACTCCCCTCACTCATTTCACTCCCTTATTATCCTACTCTCCTATTACCTCCCCCTCTCCCATTCCATTCTTCCCTCCCCACTCTCACTTCCACTTCCCATTACTCACTTGCCATTTGAAAACTATTAATATATTATTATACTATTTTTTATACTTATTATCATACACCCCTATTACTTTCCTCCCTCCCCTCCCTCCCCTCCCTCCCTCCGCCTCCCTCCCCTCCCTCCCATTGGCGCCGTCGTGGCTGCTAGGATCCCCCCCTCCCTCCCTCCCTTCCCTCCCTCCCTCCCGCCTCCCTCCCCTCCCTCCCCTTGACAATTGCCGTGGCCACCAGGATCCCCCCCTACTCCCCCGCTCCTCCCTCCCTCTTCCTCCCTCCTCCTACCTCCCTCCCTCTCTCCCCCTACCTCCGTTCCTCCCTCCCTCCCTCCCCTCTTCCGTCGCTCCTCCCTCCCTCCTTGGCTCCTCCCTCCCTCCTTTCCTCCCTCTCATCCCCCTCCACTTCCCTCTTCCTCCTGGAGGCCGCGGCCTCCAAGGCTTCTCTCCTTCTCTCTAAACTTTCTCTCTCTCTCTCTAGTTCCTCTCTCTCTTTCTTTCTCTCTCTTCAAATTTTAAAAAAAAATCTAGATAAAGAATTAATCAAAAAAATTTACAAGTACCTGGAAAAAGTTTGTAAGTTTGCTCTTTCTTCCTTTCTTGCTCTTCCTTCCTTGCTTTCTTACTCGTCCTTGCTTTCTTGCTTTCTTGCTTCAATGAATGAAATGAGGGGAGAATGAATGAAGAAGGAAGACTATATATAAGAAAAATTATGTTTTCCTCCTCCTCTCCTATTGGCTTTCCATTCCTCCCCTCTCTCCTATTGGCTTTTCATTTCCCCCCTCTCCCATTGGCTCTCATTACTCCCCCTCTCCCATTGGACCCCCATCCCTCATCCCAATCTTCCATTGGCCCTCCCCCCATCCATTTCTTCTTCCTCCCCCATTGCCACCACTCCCATCCCACATTTCCACCATGTCCCATACTCCTCCCATTTCCCAAAATCCCATATTTCCCCATCTCACCCTCCTCTTTTTCATCCCCTATTAACTCCCCTCACTCATTTCACTCCCTTATTATCCTACTCTCCTATTACCTCCCCCTCTCCCATTCCATTCTTCCCTCCCCACTCTCACTTCCACTTCCCATTACTCACTTGCCATTTGAAAACTATTAATATATTATTATACTATTTTTTATACTTATTATCATACACCCCTATTACTTTCCTCCCTCCCCTCCCTCCCCTCCCTCCCTCCGCCTCCCTCCCCTCCCTCCCATTGGCGCCGTCGTGGCTGCTAGGATCCCCCCCTCCCTCCCTCCCTTCCCTCCCTCCCTCCCGCCTCCCTCCC
Source organism: Dipteris shenzhenensis (assembly GCF_047967505.1). Lineage (NCBI taxonomy): Eukaryota > Viridiplantae > Streptophyta > Polypodiopsida > Gleicheniales > Dipteridaceae > Dipteris > Dipteris shenzhenensis. The sequence continues at coordinate 10,206,420 of NC_141611.1, forward strand.
CTCCCTCCCCTTGACAATTGCCGTGGCCACCAGGATCCCCCCCTACTCCCCCGCTCCTCCCTCCCTCTTCCTCCCTCCTCCTACCTCCCTCCCTCTCTCCCCCTACCTCCGTTCCTCCCTCCCTCCCTCCCCTCTTCCGTCGCTCCTCCCTCCCTCCTTGGCTCCTCCCTCCCTCCTTTCCTCCCTCTCATCCCCCTCCACTTCCCTCTTCCTCCTGGAGGCCGCGGCCTCCAAGGCTTCTCTCCTTCTCTCTAAACTTTCTCTCTCTCTCTCTAGTTCCTCTCTCTCTTTCTTTCTCTCTCTTCAAATTTTAAAAAAAAATCTAGATAAAGAATTAATCAAAAAAATTTACAAGTACCTGGAAAAAGTTTGTAAGTTTGCTCTTTCTTCCTTTCTTGCTCTTCCTTCCTTGCTTTCTTACTCGTCCTTGCTTTCTTGCTTTCTTGCTTCAATGAATGAAATGAGGGGAGAATGAATGAAGAAGGAAGACTATATATAAGAAAAATTACATTTTCCTCCTCCTCTCCTATTGGCTTTCCATTCCTCCCCTCTCTCCTATTGGCTTTTCATTTCTCCCTCTCCCATTGGCTCCCATTACTCCCCCTCTCCCATTGGACCCCCATCCCTCATCTCAATCTTCCATTGGCCCTCCCCCCATCCATTTCTTCTTCCTCCCCCATTGCCACCACTCCCATCCCACATTTCCACCATGTCCCATACTCCTCCCATTTCCCAAAATCCCATATTTCCCCATCTCACCCTCCTCTTTTTCATCCCCTATTAACTCCCCTCACTCATTTCACTCCCTTATTATCCTACTCTCCTATTACCTCCCCCTCTCCCATTCCATTCTTCCCTCCCCACTCTCACTTCCACTTCCCATTACTCACTTGCCATTTGAAAACTATTAATATATTATTATACTATTTTTTATACTTATTATCATACACCCCTATTACTTTCCTCCCTCCCCTCCCTCCCCTCCCTCCCTTCTGCCTCCCTCCCCTCCCTCCCCTTGGCGGCCGCCGTGGCTGCTAGGATCCCCCCTCCCTCCCTCCCTCCCCTCCCTCCCTCCCGCCTCCCTCCCCTCCCTCCCCTTGACAGTCGCCGTGGCCACCAGGATCCCCCCCTACTCCCCCGCTCCTCCCTCCCTCTTCCTCCCTCCTCCTACCTCCCTCCCTCTCTCCTCCTACCTCCGTTCCTCCCTCCCTCTCTCCCTCCCTCCCTCCCCTCTTCCGTCGCTCCTCCCTCCCTCCTTGGCTCCTCCCTCCCTCCTTTCCTCCCTCTCATCCCCCTCCACTTCCCTCTTCCTCTTGGAGGCCGTGGCCTCCAAGGCTTCTCTCCTTCTCTCTAAACTTTCTCTCTCTCTCTAGTTCCTCTCTCTCTTTCTTTCTCTCTCTTCAAATTTTAAAAAAAAATCTAGATAAAGAATTAATCAAAAAAATTTACAAGTACTTGGAAAAAGTTTGTAAGTTTGCTCTTTCTTGCTTTCTTGCTCTTCCTTCCTTGCTTTCTTACTCGTCCTTGCTTTCTTGCTTCAATGAATGAAATGAGGGGAGAATGAATGAAGAAGGAAGACTATATATAAGAAAAATTACATTTTCCTCCTCCTCTCCTATTGGCTTTCCATTCCTCCCCTCTCTCCTATTGGCTTTTCATTTCTCCCCTCTCCCATTGGCTCCCATTACTCCCCCTCTCCCATTGGACCCCCATCCCTCATCCCAATCTTCCATTGGCCCTCCCCCCATCCATTTCTTCTTCCTCCCCCATTGCCACCACTCCCATCCCACATTTCCACCATGTCCCATACTCCTCCCATTTCCCAAAATCCCATATTTCCCCATCTCACGCTCCTCTTTTTCATCTCCTATTAACTCCCCTCACTCATTTCACTCCCTTATTATCCTACTCTCCTATTACCTCCCCCTCTCCCATTCCATTCTTCCCTCCCCACTCTCACTTCCACTTCCCATTACTCACTTGCCATTTGAAAACTATTAATATATTATTATACTATTTTTTATACTTATTATCATACACCCCTATTACTTTCCCTCTCCCATTCCACTCCTCCCTCCTCACTCCCACTTCCACTTCCCATTACTCACTTGCTATACACATTTGCAAACTATTAATATATTATTATGTGATTTTTTATACTATTTGCAAACTTACACGTGGGCAAAATCACAGGTGTCAAAGCGATCCTATTGTGGTCATACAACAACTAACAACTGTGCTTTTATTCAAGGGCATATTTACAAGGGCGTATTTATCCTCATCAACAAGCTTATTTCATCTTTTTTTTTGACACAATACTCAAGGTATGAAGTGCATAATTTGTGCACTAGGTGTTTACTTTGTTGTATCAAAATTGTTTGCCACACACACACACATATACACATACCAAGAATTTTCTAATATTATCGCATCTACATTTCTCCGATGGGCACAAAACTTTGTACATGCCTCAACCTAGGTCGTATTGACTTGCATACAAAGTGGTGCACCCATTCCATAAGTACTTGTTCGGATAACACACCTGCAAACGTATTTTATGATGATTGTACATAACACTAGGAACAAAATGGTGTATAATGTGCGATCGACTATGCAAAGCATATCCAATGGACACAAGACTTTGCACATTCCTCAACCTAGGTAGTATTGACTTGTGTGCAAAGTGTCATCCCCATCCGATAAGTACTTGTTTGAAAAATACACCTAGGATCGTGTTTTTTGACGATTCTACATGACACCAAGGCAAAAACGGTATTTAATACTCAATCTACCATGTAAAGCATATCCGATGGGCACAATACTTTGCATGTGCCTCAAAAGCAGTGGTATGGTGTTCCATGCAAAGTGGAACACCCATTCAATAAGTACTTGGTATGATAATACACCTAAGAGCGTGTTCTTTGACGGATGTGCATAACACTAGGGGGGAAACGGTGTATAATGTGTGATCCCCCATGCAAAGCATAACCGATAGACACAATACTGTGCATGCACATCAACCTAGTTGAAATTGACTTTCTTGCAAAGTGGCTCCCCCATCTGACAAGTACTTTTTAGAATATCACACCTAGGACCATGTTTTTTATTGGTTGTTGTCCATGACACTAAGGCAAAAACACTATTTTATGCTTAATCGACAATGCAACGCATATCCAATCATCACAATACTTTGCACACATCTCAACCTAGGTATTATTGACTTACATGCAAAGTGGCATGCCCATCTCATAAGTACTTAGTTGAATAACACATCTAGGACCGCATTTTTTGACGGTTGTGCATGACACTAAGGCCAAAACAGTGTTTAATGTTTGTTCGACAATGCAAAGCATATTCGATGGGGACAATACTTTGCATGAGTCTTACAACTTGTGGTATTGCATAGCATGCAAAGTGGCACACCCATCTGATCAGTAATTGGTCGGATAACACACCTAAAAGCGTGTTTTTTTATGGTTGTGCATGACATTGAGACACAAATGGAGTTTAATATGTGATATACCATGCAAAGTACATCCGATGGGCACAATACTTTGCACCCACCTCAACCTAGGTGTTATTGAGTTGCATGAAAAGTGGTGTGTCGGTTAGATAAGTACTTGATCCGATAACACACCTAGGACCGTGTTTTTTTACAAATGTGCTTGACACTAAGGCAAAAACGGGGTTTTATGCTTGATCTACAATGCAAAGCATATCTGATGGGCACAATACTTTTCACACACCTTCAACTAGGTGTAATTGACTTACATGCAAAGTGGTACGCCCATCCCATAAGTGCTTGATCGGATAACATACCCAGTAGCGTGTTTTTTTACGGATGTGCATGACACAAGCAAAAATAGTATTTAATGCTGGATCGACCATGCAAAGGATATTCGATGGGCACAACACTTTTTCTACACCCCAACCTAGGTGGTATTGAAATGTTCTCAAAGAGGCACACCCATCCAATAAGTACTTGGTCAGATAACACACCTAAGGGCATGTTTTTTTGTGGATGTGCATATCACTAGGAAAAAAACCGTGTATAATGTGTGATCGACCATGCAAAGCATATCCGATGGTGACAATACTTTGCACGCACCTCAACGTAGTTGAAACGGACTTGCGTGCAAAGTGGAGCCCCATCAGATAAGTACTTGTTTGAATAACACACCTTAGGACCGTGTTTCTATATGGTTGTGCATGACACTAAGGCAAAAACAGTGTTTTATGCTTGATCGACAATGCAAAGCATATCCCATGGGCACAATACTTCGCAAACACCTTAAACTAGATGGAATTGACTTACATGCAAAGGGGCACACCCATCCCATAAGTGCTTGATCAGATAACATACCTAGCAGCGTGTTTTTTTATGGATGTACATGACACTAAGGCAAAAATGGTATTTAATGCTCGATTGATCATGCAAAGCATATACAATGGGTACAAAACCTTTCCTATGCCTCAACCTAGGTGGTACTAAAATGTTCTCAAAGAGTCACACCCAACCGATAAGTACTTGGTCAGATAACACCCCTAAGGGCGTGTTTTTTTACGGATGTGCATATCACTAGGGAAAAAACGATGTATAATCCGTGATCGGCCATGCAAAGCATATCCGATGGTCACAATACTTTGCACGCACCTCAACCTAGTGGAAAGATACTTGCGTGCAAAGTGGAGCCCCCATCTGATAATTACTTGTTTAACACACCTAGGACCGTGTTTTTTTATGGTTGTGCATTACACTAAGGCAAAAACGGTGTTTCATTGCTTGATCCACAATGCAAAGCATATCCGATGGGCACAATACTTTGCACACACCTTCAACTAGTTGGAATTGAATTACATGAAAAGTGGCATTCCCATCGCATAAGTACGTGATCGGATAACACACCTAATAGTCTGTTTTTTTACGGATGTGCATGACACTAAGGCAAAAATAGTATTTAATGCTCGATCGACCATGCAAAGCATATCCGATGGGCACAATACTTTTCCTACACCTTAACCTAGGTGGTATTGAAATGTTCTCAAAGAGGCACACCCATCCGATGAGTACTTGGTTAGATAACATACCTAAGGGCGTGTTTTTTTACGGATGTGCATATCACTACGGGACAAACGTTGTATATTGCATGATCGACCATGCAAAGCATATCCGCTAGTGACAATACTTTGCAGACATCTCAACCTAGTTGAAAGAGACTTGCATGCAAATTGGAGCCTCCATCCGATAAGTACTTGTCCTATAACACACCTAGGACCATGTTTTTTTATGGTTGTGCATGACACTAAGGCAAAATCGGTGTTTTATGCTTGATCAACAATGCAAAGCATATCGGATGGGCACAATACTTTGCACACACCTTCAAATAGGTGTAATTGACTTACATGCAAAGTGGCACGGCCATCCCATAAGTGCTTGATCGGATAACATACCTAGCAGCATGTTTTTTTACGGATGTGCATAACACTAGAGCAAAAATAGTATTTAATGCTCGATCGACCATGCAAATAATATCCGATGGGCACAACACTTTTCCTATGCCTCAACCTAGGTGGTATTGAAATGTTCTCAAAGAGGCACACCCATCCGATAAGTACTTGGTCAGATAACACACCTAAGGGCGTGTTTTTTTACGGATGTGTGTATCATTAGGGGAAAAATGGTGTATAATGTGTGATCAACCATGCAAAGCATATCCGATGGTGACAATACTTTGCATGCACCTCAACATAGTTTAAACGGACTTGTGTGCAAAGTGGAGCTCCCATCTGATAAGTACTTGTTTGAATAACACACGTAGGACCGTGTTTTTATATGGTTGTGCATGACACTAAGGCAAAAACAGTGTTTTATGCTTGATCGACAATGCAAATGATATCCGATGGGCACTATACTTTGCACACACCTTCAACTAGGTGGAATTCACTTACATGCAAAGTGGCATTCCCATCACATAAGTACTTGATTGGATAACACACCTAGCATCATGTTTTTTTACAGATGTGCATGACACTAGAGCAAAATTAGTATTTAATGCTCGATCAACCATGCAAAGGATATCCGATGGGCACAACACTTTTCCTATGCCTCAACCTAGGTGGTATTGAAATGTTCTCAAAGAGGCACACCCATCCGATAAGTACTTTGTCAGATAACACACCTAAGGGCGTGTTTTTTCATGGAAGTGCATATCACTAGGGGAAAAACGGTGTATAATGCATGATCGGCCATGCAAAGCATATCTAATGGTGACAATACTTTGTACCCACCTCAAGATAGTTAAAAGAGACTTGCATGCAAAGTGGAGCCCCCATCCAATAAGTTCTGGTTTGAATAACACACCTAGGATTGTGTTTTTTTATGGTTGTGCATGACACTAAGGCAAAAACGGAGTTTTATGCTTGATCCACAATGCAAAGCATATCCGATGGGCACAATACTTTGCGCACACCTTCAACTAGGTGGAGTTGAATTACATGCAAAGTGGCATTCCCATCGCACAAGTACTTGATCGGATAACACACCTAGCAGTGTGTTTTTTTACGGATGTGCATGACACTAAGGCAAAAATGGTATTTAATGCTCGATTGACCATGCAAAGCATATCCGATGGGCACAATACTTTTCCTATGCCTTAACATAGGTGATATTGAAATGTTCTCAAAGAGACACACCCATCTGATAAGTACTTGGTCAAATAACATACTAAGGACGTGTTTTTTTACGGATGTGCATATCACTGCCGAAAAAACGTTGTATAATGCGTAATCGACCATGCAGAGCATATCCGATGGTGACAATACTTTGCACACATCTCAACCTAGTTGAAATGGACTTGCGTGCAAAGTGGAGCCCCCGTCCGATAAGTACTTATCTGATTAACACACCTAGGACCGTGTTTTTTTATGGTTGTGCATGACACTAAGGCAAAAACGGTGTTTTATGCTTGATCGACAATGCAAACCGTATCCGGTGGGCACAATACTTTGCACACATCTTCAACCAGGTGGAATTGAGTTGAATTAATTTAATCCATGCAGTGCACTTAAAATACAATGCAATAAACTATAACACTCTTGAAGATTCAAGAAAAAAGTGGCACGCCCATCCCATAAGTGCTCGATCAGATAACATACCTAGCAGCGTGTTTTTTATTGATGTGCATGACACTAGAGCAAAAATAGTATTTAATGCTCGATCGGACATGCAAAGGATATTCGATGGGCACAACACTTTTCTTATGCCTCAACCTAGGTGGTATTGAAATGTTCTCAAAGAGGCACACGCATCCAATAAGTACCTGGTCAGATAACACACCTAAGGGTGTGTTTTTTTCCGGATGTGCATATCACTAGGGGAAAAATAATGTATAATGCATGATCGGCCATGCAAAGCAAATATGATGGTGACAATACTTTTCACGCATCCCAACCTAGCTGAAACAGACTTGCGCGCAAAGTAGATCCCCCGTCCGATAAGTACTTTTTTGATTAACACACCTAGGACCTTGTTTTTTTATGGTTGTGCATGACACTAAGGCAAAAACGTTGTTTTATGCTTGATCGACCATGCAAAGAATATTCGATGGGCACAATACCTTTCACACACCTTCAACTAGGCGGAATTGAATTACATGCGAAGTGGCATTCCCATCGCATAAGTACTTGATCGTATAACACACCTAGCAGTGTGTTTTTACGGATGTGCATGACACTAAGGCAAAAATGGTATTTAATGCTCGATTGACAATGCAAAGCATATCCGATGGGAACAATAGTTTTCCTACACCTTAACCTAGGTGGTATTGAAATGTTCTCAAAGGGGCACACCCATTGGATAAGTAATTGGTCAAATAACATACCTAAGGGCGTGTTTTTTTGCGGATGTGCATATCACTACAGGAAAAACGTTGTATAATGTGTGATCGACAATGCAAATCATATTCGATGGTGACAATAGTTTGCACGCACCTCAACCTCGTTGAAAAGGACTTGCATACAATGTGGATCCCCCATCCGATAAGTACTTGTTTGAATAACACACCTAGGACCGTGTTTTTTTATGGTTGTGCATGACAGGCAAAAACGGTGTTTTATGCTTGATCGACAATGCAAGCATATCTGATGGGCACAATACTTTGCACGCACCTTCAACTAGGTGTAATTGACTTACATGCAAAGTGGCATTCGCATTGCATAAGTACTTGATCAGATAACACACCTAGTAGTGTGTTTTTTTACAGATATGCATGACACTAAGACAAGAAAGGTATTTAATGCTCGATCGACCATGCAAAGCATATCCGATGGGCACAATAATTTTCCTATGCCTTAACCTAGGTGGTATTGAAATGTTCCAAAAGAGGCACACCCATACGATAAGTACATGGTCAGATAACATACGTAAGGGCATGTTTTTTTGTGGATGTGCATATCACTACAGGAAAAACGTTGTATAATGTGTGATCGACCATGCAAAGCATATCCGATGGTGACAATACTTTGCATGCATCTCAACCTAGTTGAAATAGACTTGCGTTCGAAGTTGAGCCCCCATCCAATAAGTACTTGTTTGAATAACACACCTATGACCGTGTTTTTTTATGGTTGTGCATGACACTAAGGCAAAAAACGGTATTTTATGCTTGATCGACAATGCAAAGCATATCCGATGGGCACAATACTTTTCACACACCTTCAACTAGGTGGAATTGACTTACATGCAAAGTGGCATGCCCATCCCATAAGTGCTTGATCGGATAACATACCTAGCAGCGTGTTTTTTTACGGATGTGCATGATACTAAGGCAAAAATGGTATTTAATGCTCGATCGACCATGCAAAGCATATCCGATGGGCACAAAAATTTTCCTACACCTCAACCTAGGTGGTATTGAAATGTTCTCAAACAGGCACAACCATCTGATAAGTACTTGGTCAGATAACACACCTAAGGGCATGTTTTTTTGCGGATGTGCATATCACTAGGGGAAAAACGGTGTATAATGCGTGTTCGGCCATGCAAAGCATATCAAATGGTCACAATACTTTGCACGCACCTCAACCTAGTTGATATATACTTGCGTGCAAAGTGGAGCCCCCATCTGATAAGTACTTATTTGAATAACACACCTAGGACCGTGTTTTCTTATGCTTGTGCATTACACTAAGGCAAAACCGGTGTTTTATGCTTGATCCACAATGCAAAGCATATCCAATGGGCACAATACTTTGCACTCACCTTCAACTAGGTTGAATTAAAATACATGCAAAGTGGCATTCCCATCGCATAAGTACTTGATCGGATAACACACCTAGCAGTGTGTTTTTTTACGGATGTGCATGACAATAAGGCAAAAATGGAATTTAATGCTCGATCGACCATGCAAAGCATATCCAATGGGCATAATACTTTTCCTACACCTTACCCTAGGTGGTATTCAAATGTTCTCAAAGAGGCACACCCATCCGATAAGTACTTGGTCAGATAACATACCTAAGGGCATGTTTTTTTGCGGATGTGCATATCACTACGTGAAAAACATTGTATAATGCGTAATTGACCATGCAGACCATCTCCGATGGTGACAATAATTTCCACGCATCTCAACCTAGTTGAAATGGACTTGCGTGCAAAGTGGAGCCCCCATCCAATAAGTACTTGTTTGATTAACACCTAGGACCGTGTCTATTATGGTTGTGTGTGACACTAAGGCAAAAACGGTGTTTTATGCTTGATCGACAATGCAAAGCATATCCGATGGGCACAATACTTTGCACACACCTTCAACTAGGTCGAATTATTTTAAATGCAAAGTGGCATTCCCATCGTATAAGTACTTGATCGGATAACACACCTAGCAGCGTGTTTTTTTATAGATGTGCATGACACTAAGGCAGAAATGGTATTTAATGCTCGATCGACCATGCAAAGCATATCGGATGGGCACATTAATGTTCCTACACCTCAATCTAGGTGGTATTGAAATGTTCTCAAAGAGGCACACCCATTCGATAAGTACTTGGTCAGATAACACACCTAAGGGCATGCTTTTTTGCGGATGTGCATATCACTAGGGGAAAAACAGAATATAATGCGTGATCGGCCATGCAAAGCATATCCGATGGTCACAATACTTTGCATGCACCTCAACCTAGTTGAAAGATACTTGCGTGCAAAGTGGCATTCCCATCGCATTAGTACTACTTGATTAGATAACACACCTAGCAGCGTGTTTTTTTACGGATGTGCATGACACTAAGGCAAAAATGGTATTTAATGCTCGATTGACCATGCAAAGCATATCTAATGGGCACAATACTTTTCCTACGCCTTAACCTAGGTGTTATTGAAATGTTCTCAAAGAGGAACACCCATCCGATAAGTACATGGTTAGATAATATACCTAAGGGCATGTTTCTTTGTGGATCTGCATATCACTACGGGAAAAACTTTGTATAATGCGTAATCGACCATGCAGAGCATATCCAATGGTGACAATACTTTGCACGCATCTCAACCTAGTTGAAATGGACTTGTGTGCAAAGTGGAGCCCCCATCCCATAAGTACTTGTTTGATTAACACACCTAGGACCATGTTTTTTTTTTATGGTTGTGCATGACACTAAGGCAAAAACGGTGTTTTATGCTTGATCGACAATGCAAGCATATCTGATGGGCACAATACTTTGCACACGCCTTCAAATAGGTGGAATTGACTTAGATGCAAAGTGGCATTCCCATCGCATAAGTACTTGATCGGATACCACACCTAGCAACGTGTTTTTTTACGGATGTGCATTACACTAAGGCAAAAATGGTATTTAATGCTCGATCGACCATGCAAAACATATCGTATGGGCATAATACTTTTCCTTCGCCTTAACCTAGGTGGTATTGAAATGTTCTCAAAGAGGGACACCCATCCGATAAGTACTTGGTCAGATAACATACCTAAAGGCATGTCTTTTTGCGGATGTGCATATCACTACCGCGAGAACGTTGTATAACGCGTGATCGACCTTGCAATGCATATCCGATGGTTACAATACTTTGCACACACCTCAACCTAGTTTGAATAGACTTGTGGGCAAAGTGGAGCCCCCATCCGATAAGTACTTGTTTGAATAACATACCTAGGACCGTGTTCTTTTATGGTTGTGCATGACACTAAGGCAAAAACGGTGTTTTATGCTTGATCGACAATGCAAAGCATATCCGATGGGCACAATACTTTGCACACACCTTCAAATAGGTGGAATTGACTTACATGCAAAGTGGCATTCCCATCGCATAAGTACTTGATCGGATAACACACCTAGTAGCGTGTTTTTTTACGGATGTGCATGGCACTAAAGCAAAAATGGTATTTAATGCTCGATCGACCATGCAAAGCATATCCGATGGGCACAATACCTTTCCTATGCCTTAACCTAGGTGGTATTGAAATGATCTCAAACAGGCACACCCATCCGATAATTACTTGGTCAAATAACATACCTAAGGGCATGTTTTTTGCGGATGTGCAGATCACTAGGGGGAAAATGTTGTATAATGCATAATCGACCATGCAGAGCATATCCGATGGTGATAATTAAACTAGGTCGAATCAACTTACATGGAAAGTTGCATTCCCATCGCATAAGTACTTGATGGGATAACACACCTAGCAGGGTGTTATTTTACGGATGTGCATGATACTAAGGCAAAAATGGTATTTGATGCTCGATCGACCATGCAAAGCATATCCGATGGGCACACTAATATTCCTATGCCTCAACCTAGGTGGTATTGAAATGTTCTCAAAGAGACACACCCATCCGATAAGTACTTGGTCAGATAACATACTAAGCATGTGTTTTTTTGCAGATGTGCATATCACTAGGGGAAAAATGGTGTATAATGCATGATCGGCCATGCAAAGCATATCCCATGGTCACAATACTTTGCAGGCACCTCAACCTGGTTGAAAGTTACTTGTGTGCAATGTGGAGCCCCCATCTGATAAGTACTTGTTTGAATAACACACCTAGGACCTTGTTCTTTTATGGTTGTGCATGACACTAAGGCAAAAACGGTGTTTTATGCTTGATCGACAATGCAAAGCATATCCGATGGGCACAATACTTTGGACACACCTTCAACTAGGTGGAATTTACTTACATGCAAAGTGGCATTCCCATCGTATAAGTACTTGATCGGATAACACACCTAGCAGCATGTTTTTTTACGGATGTGCATGACACTAAGGCAAAAATGGTATTTAATGCTCGATCAACCATGCAAAGCATATCCGATGGGCCTAATACTTTTCATACCCTTAACCTAGGTGTTATTGAAATGTTCTGAAAGAGGAACACCCATCCGATAAGTACTTGGTGAGATAACATACCTAAGGGCGTGTTTTTTTGCAGATGTGCATATCACTAGAGGAAAAACGTTGTATAATGCATAATCGACCATGCAAAGCATATCCGATGGTGAAAATACTTTGCATGCATCTCAACCTAGTTGAAACGGACTTGCGTACAAAGTGGAGCCCCCATACGATAAGTGCTTGTTTGATTAACACACCTAGGACTGTGTTCTCTTATGGTTGTGCATGACACTAAGGCAAAAACGGTTTTTTATGTTGGATCAACAATGCACACACCTTCAACTAGGTGGAATTGACTTACATGGAAAGTGGCATTCCCATCGCATAAGTAATTTATGGGATGACACACCTAGCAGCGTGTTTTTTTACGGATGTGCATGACACTAAGGCAAAAATGGTATTTAATGCTCGATCGACCATGTAAAGCATATCTGATGGACACAATACTTTTCCTTGGCTTCAATCTCGGAAGTATTGAAATTTTCTCAAAGAGTCACACCCATCCGATAAGTACTTGGTTAGATAACATATCTAAGGGCGTGTTTTTTTGCGGATGTGCATATCATTAGGGGAAAAACGGTGTATAATGCGCGATCGGCCATGCAAAGCGTATCCGATGGTCACAATACTTTGCATGCACCTCAACCTAGTTGAAAGATACTTGTGTGCAAAGTGGAGCCCCCATCTGATAAGTACTTGTTTGAATAACACACCTAGGACCGTGTTCTTTTATGGTTGTGCATGACACTAAGGAAAAAACGGTGTTTTATGCTTGATCGACAATGCAAGCATATCTGATGGGCACAATACTTTGCACGCACCTTCAACTAGGTGGAATTGACTTACATGCAAAGTGGCATTCCCATTGCATAAGTACTTGATCGGATAACACACCTAGTAGTGTGTTTTTTTACGGATGTGCATGACACTAAGGCAAAAATGGTATTTAATGCTCGATCGACCATGCAAAGCATATCTGATGGGCACAATACTTTTCCTATGCATTAAACAAGGTGGTATTGAAATGTTCCAAAAGAGTCACACCCATCCGATAAGTACTTGGTCAGATAACATACGTAAGGGCGTGTTTTTTTGCGGATGTGCATATCACTACGGGATAAATGTTGTATAATGCGTGATCGACCATGCAAAGTATATCCGATGGTGACAATACTTTTCACACATCTCAACCTAGTTGAAACAGACTTGCTTTCGAAGTGGAGCCCCCATCCGATAAGTACTTGTTTGAATAACACACCTAGGACCGTGTTTTTTTATGGTTGTGCATGACACTAAGGCAAAAATGGTATTTTATGCTTGATCGACAATGCAAAGCATATTTGATGGGCACAATACTTTGCACACAACTTCAACTAGGTGTAATAGACTTACATGCAAAGTGGCACGCCCTTCCCACAAGTGCTTGATCGGATAACATACCTAGCAGCGTGTTTTTTTACGGATGTGCATGACACTAAGGCAAAAATGGTATTTAATGCTCGATCGCCCATGCAAAGGATATCTGATAGGCACAAAAATTTTCCTATGCCTCAACATAGGTAGTATTGAAATGTTTTCAAAGAGGCACACCCATCTGATAAGTACTTGGTCAGATAACACACCTTAGGGCGTGTGTTTTTGCGGATGTGCATATCACTAGGGGAAACACGGCGTATAATGCATGTTCGGCCATGCAAAGCATATCCGATGGTCACAATACTTTCACGCACCTCAACCTAGTTGCGAGATACTTGTGTGCAAAGTGCAGCTCCCATCTGATAAGTACTTATTTGAATAACACACCTAGGACCGTGTTATCTTATGCTTGTGCATTACACTAAGGCAAAAACGATGTTTTATGCTTGATCCACAATGCAAAGCATATCCGATGGGCACAATACTTTGCACACACCTTCAACTAGATTGAATTAAATTACATGCAAAGTGGCATTCCCATCGCATAAGTACTTGATCGGATAGCACACCTAGCAGTGTGTGTTTTTATGGATGTGCATGACACTAAGGCAAAAATGGTATTTAATAATCGATCGACCATGCAAAGCATATCCGATGGGCACAAAACTTTTCCTACACCTTACCCTAGGTGGTATTCAAATGTTCTCAAAGAGGCACACCCATCCAATAAGTACTTGGTCAGATAACATACCTAAGGGCGTGTGTTTTTGTGGATGTGCATATCACTACATGAAAAACGTTGTATAATGCGTAATTGACCATGCAGACCATATCCGATGGTGACACTACTTTGCACACATCTCAACCTAGTTGAAACAGACTTGCGTACAAGGTGGATCCCCCATCTGATAAGTACTTGTTTGATTAACACACCTAGGACCGTGTTTTTTTATGGTTGTGCATGACACTAAGGCAAAAACGGTGTTTTATGCTTGATCGACAATGCAAAGCATATCCGATGGGCACAATACTTTGCACACACCTTCAACTAGGTGGAATTCTCTTCCATGGAAAGTGGCATTCCCATCGCATAAGTACTTCATCGGATAACACACCTAGCAGCGTGTTTTTTTACGGATGTGCATGGCACTAAGGCAAAAATGGTATTTAATGCTTGATCGACCATGCAAAGCATATCCGATGGGCACAATACTTTTCCTATGCCTTAACGTAGGTGGTATTGAAATGTTCTCAAAGAGGCACACCCGTTCGATAAGTACTTGGTCAGATAACATACCTAAGGGCATGTTTTTTACGAATGTGCAGATCACTAGGGGAGAAACGTTGTATAATGCGTAATCGACCATGCAGAGCATATCCGATGGTGAAAATAATTTGCATGCATCTCAAACTAGTTGAAATGGACTTGCGTGGAAAGTCGAGCCCCCATCCGATAAGGACTTGTTTGATTAACACACCTAGGACCATGTTCTTTTATAGTTGTCCATGACACTAAGGCAAAAATGGTGTTTTATGCTGGATCGACAATGCAAAGCATATCCGATGGGCACAATACCTTGCACACACCTTCAAATAGGTGGATAAGTACTTGGTCAAATAACATACCTAAGGGCATGTTTTTTGCGGATGTGTAGATCACTAGGGGAAAAACGATTTATAATGCGTAATCGACGATGCAGAGCATATCCGATGGTGACAATTAAACTAGGTGGAATCAACTTACATGGAAAGTGGCATTCCCATCGCATAACTACTTGATGGGATAACACACCTAGCAGGGTGTTTTTTTAGGGATGTGCATGACACTAAGGCAAAAATGGTATTTAATGCTCGATCGACCAGTCAAAGCATATCGGATGGGCACATTCATTTTCCTACGCCTCAACCTAGGTGGTATTGAAATGTTCTTAAAGAGGCACACCCATCCGATAAGTACTTGGTCAGATAACACACCTAAGGGCATGTTTTTTTGCGGATGTGCATATCACTAGGGGAAAAACGGTGTATAATGTGTGATCGGCCATGCAAAGCATATCCGATGGTCACAATACTTTGCATGCACCTAAACCTAGTTGAAAGATACTTGCGTGCAAAGTCGAGCCCCCATCTGATAAGTACTTGTTTGAATAACACACTAGGACCGTGTTTTATTATGCTTGTGCATTACACTAAGGCAAAAACGGTGTTTTATGCTTGATCCACAATGCAAAGCATATCCGATGGGCACAATACTTTTCACACACCTTCAACTAGGTTGAATTAAATTACATGCAAGGTGGCATTCCCATTGCATAAGTACTTGATCGGATAACACATCTAGCAGCGTATTTTTTTACGGATGTGCATGACACTAAGGCAAAAATGGTATCTAATGCTCGATTGACCATGCAAAGCATATCCGATGGGCACAATACTTTTCCTACACCTTACCCTAGGTGGTATTCAAATGTTCGCAAAGAGGCACACCCATCCAATAAGTACTTGGTCAGATAACATACCTAAGGGCGTGTTTTGTTGCGGATGTGCATATCACTACGTGAAAAACGTTGTATAATGCGTAATCGACCATGCAGACCATATCCGGTGGTGACAGTACTTTGCACACATCTCAACCTAGTTGAAACGGACTTGCGTGCAAAGTGGAGCCCACGTCCGATAAGTACTTGTTTGATTAACACACCTAGGACCGTGTTGTTTTATGGTTGTGCGTGACACTAAGGCAAAAACAGTGTTTTATGCTTGATTGACAATGCAAAGCATATTTGATAGGCACAATATTTTGCACACACCTTCAACTAGGTGGAATTGACTTACATGGAAAGTGGCATTCCCATCGCATAAGTACTTGATGGGATAACACACCTAGCAGCGTGTTTTTTTACGGATGTGCATGACACTAAGGCAAAAATGGTATTTAATGCTCGATTGACCGTGCAAAGCATATCCGATGGGCACAATAATTTTCCTATGCCTCAACCTAGGTGGTATTGAAATGTTCGCAAAGAGGGACATCCATCCGATAAGCACTTGGTCAGATAACATACCTAAAGGCATGTTTTTTTGCGGATGTGCTTATCACTACCGCGAAAACGTTGTATAATGCGTGATCGACCTTGCAATGCATATCCGATGGTTACAATACTTTGCACGCACCTCAAAATAGTTGAAACAGACTTGCAGGAAAATTGGAGCCCCCATCCGATAAGTACTTGTTTGAATAACACACCTAGGACCGTGTTCTTTTATGGTTGTGCATGACACTAAGGTAGAAACCGTGTTTTATGCTGGATCGACAATGCAAAGCATATCCGATGGGCACAATACTTTGCACACACCTTCAACTAGGTGGAATTGACTTACATGGAAAGTGGCATTCCCATCGCATAAGTAATTTATGGGATGACACACCTAGCAGCGTGTTTTTTTATAGATGTGCATGACACTAAGGAAAAAATGGTATTTAATGCTTGATCGACCATGCAAAGCATATCCGATGGACACAATAATTTTCCTAGGCCTCAACCTGGGTGGTGTTGAAATGTTCTCAAAGAGGCACACCCATCTGATAAGTACTTGGTCACATAACATACCTAAGGGCGTGTTTTTTTGCGGTTGTGCATATCACTAGGGGAAAAACGGTGTATAATGCGTGATCGGCCATGCAAAGCATATCCGATGGTCACAATACTTTGCATGCGCCTCCACCTAGTTGAAATATACTTGTGTGCAAAGTGGAGCCCCCATCTGATAAGTACATGTTTGAATAACACACCTAGGACCGTGTTCGTTTATGGTTGTGCATGACACTAAGGCAAATTTTTCCTTTGCACATTGTGCAACTCCTGCTTTAGCTGCATCTTTCGTGCTTTGGTATTTGTGCTATACAGCTTCACCAATGTATCCCATGCCTCCTTAGGTGTCTCTACATCCTGTATATGCACAATCATAGAATCTGAAATGCTAACAGACAGCCAATACAAGCATTTTCTGGCTTTTTCATGCCATTCTTTAAAGGCCTTCAATTCAGCAGGAGTGGGAGCAGTACCCAAAATTGGTTCTGCAGTTTCACCACTGATGTAATCCCAAACTCCCTTTCCCATAAGGAAGTTTGTCATCCTGAACTTCCATGCTTGGAAGTTGTTCTTGTCAAGCTTCTCACTGACAATGGTAGACAGATTCTCAGACATTTTACAAATCACGAATTGCAACAGCAACCTGTAAACACAGCAAATGCCTCATAAGGGCAAATAGCAAAACTTATGCAAAAAGCCTCACAGGGGCAGATCTGCAACACTGACGAAAGTGGTATTTCACCACACAGTCACTTTCTAGTGATGATTTTGCATCAACAGGCAACAGGCATGAATTTGCAACTCCCAATATCTCTGCACAAAGGACGGTGTTTTATGCTTGATCGACAATGCAAGCATATCAGATGGGCACAATACTTTGCACACACCTTCAACTAGGTGGAATTGACTTACATGCAAAGTGGCATTCCCATTGCATAAGTACTTGATCGGATAACATACCTAGTAGTGTATTTTTTTACGGATGTGCATGACACTAAGGAAAAAATGGTATTTAATGCTCGATCGACCATGCAAAGTATATCTGATGGGCACAATAATTTTTGTATGACTTAACCTAGGTGGTATTGAAATGTTCCAAAAAGAGCACACCCATCTGCTAAGTACTTGGTCAGATAACATACGTAAGGGCGTGTTTTTTTGCGGATGTGCATATCACTACGGGAAAAACGTTGTATAATGCGTGATCGACCATGGAAAGCATATTCGATGGTGACAATACTTTGCACACATCTCAACCTAGTTAAAATAAACTTGTATTCGAAGTGGAGCCCCCATCCGATAAGTACTTGTCTGAATAACACACCTAGGACCGTGTTTTCTTATGGTTGTGCATGACACAGGCAAAAATGGTATTTTATGCTTGATCGACAATGCAAAGCATATCCGATGGGCACAATACTTTGCACTCAACTTGAACTAGGTGGAATTAACTTACATGCAAAGTGGCACGCCCATCCCATAAGTGCTTGATCGGATAACAGACCTGGCAGCATGTTTTTTTACGGATGTGCATGACACTAAGGCGAAAATGGTATTTAATGCTTGATCGACCATGCAAAGTACATCCGATGGGCACAGAAATTTTCCTATGCCTCAACCTAGGTAGTATTGATATGTTCTCAAAGAGGCACACCCATCGGATAAGTACTTGGTTAGATAACACACCTGAGGACGTGTTTTTTTGCGGATGTGAATATCACTAGGGGAAAAACGGTGTATAATGCGTGTTCGGACATGCAAATAATATCCGATGGTCACAATACTTTGCATGCACCTCAACCTAGTTGAGAGACACTTGCGTACAAAGTGGAGCTCCCATCTGATAAGTACTTATTTGAATAACACACCTAGGACCGTGTTTTCTTATGCTTGTGCATTACACTAAGGCAAAAATGGTGTTTTATGCTTGATCCAGAATGCAAAGCATATCCGATGGGCACAAGACTTTGCACACACCTTAAACTATGTTGAATTAAATTACATGCAAAGTGGAATTCCCATCGCATAAGTACTTGATCGGATAAAACACCTAGCAGTGTGTTTTTTTACGGATGTGCATGGCACTAAGGCAAAAATGGTATTTAATGCTCGATCGACCATGCAAAGCATATCCGATGGGCACAATACTTTTCCTATGCGTTAACCTAGGTGGTATGGAAATGTTCTCAAATAGGCACACCCATCTGATAAGTACATGGTCAGATAACATACCTAAGGGCGTGTTTTTTACGGATGTGCAGATCTCTATGGGAAAAACGTTGTATAATGTGTAATCGACCATGCAGAGCATATCCGATGGTGACAATACTTTGCATGCATCTCAACCTAGTTGAAACAGACTTGCGTGCAAAGTGGAGCCCCCATCCGATAAGTACTTATTTGATTAACACACCTAGGACCGTATTCTTTTATGGTTGTCCATGACACTAAGGCAAAAATGGTGTTTTATGCTGGATCGACAATGCAAAGCATATCCGATGGGCACAATACTTTGCACACACCTTCATATAGGTGGAATTGACTTACATGGAAAGTGGAATTCCCATCACATAAGTACTTGATGGGATAACACACCTAGCAGGGTGTTTTTTTACGAATGTGCATGACACTAAGGCAAAAATGGTATTTAATGCTCGATCGACCATGAAAAGCATATCCGATGGGCACATTAATTTTCCTATGCCTCAACCTAGGTGGTATTGAAATGTTCTCAAAGAGGCACACCCATCCGATAAGTACTTGGTCAGATAACATACCTAAGGGCGTGTTTTTTTGCGGATGTGCATATCACTAGGGGAAAAACGGTGTATAATGCGTGTTTGGCCATGCAAAGCATATCCGATGGTCACAATACTTTGCACACACCTCAATCTAGTTGAAAGAAACTTGCGTACGAAGTGGAGGCCCCATGTGATAATTACTTATTTGAATAACACACCTAGGACCGTGTTTTCTTATGCTTGTGCATTACACTAAGGCAAAAACGGTGTTTTATAGTTGATCCACAATGCAAAGCATATCCAATGGGCACAATACTTTGCAAACACCTTCAACTAGGTTGAACTAAATTACATGCAAAGTGGCATTCCCATCGCATAAGTACTTGAGCGGATAACACACCTAGCAGTGTGTTTTTTTATGGATGTGCATGACACTAAGGCAAAAATGGTATTTAATGCTCGATCGACCATGCAAAGCATATCCGATGGGCACAATACTTTTCCTATACCTTACCCTAGGTGGTATTCAAATGTTCTCAAAGAGGCACACCCATCCAATAAGTACCTGGTCAGATAACATACCTAAGGGCGTGTTTTTTTGCGGATGTGCATATCACTATGTGAAAAACGTTGTATACTGCGTAATTGACCATCCAGACCATATCCGTTGGTGACAGTACTTTGCACGCATCTCAAACTAGTTTAAACAAACTTGTGTGCAAAGTGGAGCCCCCATCCGATAAGTACTTGTTTGATTAACACACCTAGGACCGTGTTTTTTTATGGTTGTGCATCACAATAAGGCAAAAACGGTGTTTTATGCTTGATCGACAATGCAAAGCATATCTGATGGGCACAATACTTTGCCCACACCTTCAACTAGGTGGAATTAACTTACTTGCAAAGTGGAATTCCCATCGCATAAGTACTTGATCGGATGACACACTTAGCAGCGTGTTTTTTTACGGATGTGCATGGCACTAAGGCAAAAATGGTATTGAATGCTCGATCGACCATGCAAAGCATATCCGATGGGCACAATACTTTTCCTATGCCTGAACCTAGGTGGTATTGAAATGTTTTCAAAGACGCACACCCATCCGATAAGTACTTGGTCAGATAACATACCTAAGGGCGTGTTTTTTACGGATGTGCAAATCACTAGGGGAAAAACATTGTATAATGCATAATCGACCATGCAGAGCATATCCGATAGTGACAATACTTTGCATGCATCTCAACCTAGTTGAAACGGACTTGCGTGCAAAGTGTAGCCCCCATCCGATAAGTACTTGTTTGATTAACACACCTAGGACCGTGTTCTTTTATGGTTGTCCATGACACTAAGGCACAAACGGTGTTTTATGCTAGATCCACAATGTAAAGCATATCCGATGGGCACAATACTTTGCACACACCTTCAACTAGGTGGAATTGGCTGACATAAAAAGTGGCATTCCCATTGCATAAGTACTTGATGGGATAACACACCTAGCAGTGTGTTTTCTTACGGATGTGCATGACACTAAGGCAAAAATGGTATATGCTCGATCGACCATGCAAATCATATCCGATGGGCACAATACTTTTATGGTTGTGCATGCACTAAGGGAAAAACGGTGTTTTATGATTGATCGACAATGCAAAGCATATCCGATGGGCACAATACTTTGCACACACCTTCAACTAGGTGTAATTGACTTACATGCAAAGTGGCACACCCATCCCATAAGTGCTTGATCAGGTAACATACCTAGCAGCGTGTTTCTTTTGGATGTGCATGACACTAGAGCAAAAATGGTATATTTAATTCTCGATCGAACATGAAAAGGATATTCGATGGGCACAACACTTTTCCTATGCCTCAACCTAGGTGGTATTGAAATGTTCTCAAACAGGCACACCCATCCAATAAGTACCTGGTCAGATAACACACCTAAGGGTGTGTTTTTTTGTGGATGTGCATATCAATAGGGGAAAAATGGTGTATAATACATGATCGGCCATGCAAAGCATATCTGATGGTAACAATACTTTGCATGCATCTCAACCTAGTTGAAACAGACTTGTGTGCAAATTAGATCCCCCATCTGATAAGTACTTGTTTGATTAACACACCTAGGACCGTGTTTTTTTATGGTTGTGCATGACACTAAGGCAAAAACGGTGTTTTATGCTTGATCGACCATGCAAAGCATATCCAATGGGCACAATACTTTGCACACACCGTCAATTAGGTGGAATTGAATTACATGCAAAGTGGCATTCCCATCGCATAAGTACTTGATCGGATAACACACCTAGCAGTGTGTTTTTTTACGGATGTGCATGACACCAAGGCAAAAATGGTATTTAATGCTCGATCGACCATGCAAAGCATATCCGATGGGAACAATTGTTTTCCTAAACCTTAACCTAGGTGGTATTGAAATGTTCTCAAAGGGGCACACCCATCGGATAAGTAATTGGTCAAATAACATACCTAAGGGCGTGTTTTTTTGCGGATGTGCATATCACTACAGGAAAAACGTTGTATAATGCGTGATAGACCATGCAAAGCGTATTCGATGGTGACAATAGTTTGTACGCACCTCAAAATCATTGAAAAGGACTTGCATACAAAGTGGATCCCCCATCCGATAAGTACTTGTTTGAATAACACACCTAGGACCATGTTTTTTTATGGTTGTGCATGACACAGGAAAAAACGGTGTTTTATGCTTGATCGACAATGCAAGCATATCTGATGGGTAGAATACTTTGCACACACCTTCAACTAGGTGGAATTGACTTACATGCAAAGTGGCATTCCCATTGCATAAGTACTTGATTGTATAACACACCTAGTAGTGTGTTTTTTTACGGATGTGCATGACACTAAGGCAAGAAAGGTATTTAATGCTCGATCGACCATGCAAAGCATATCCGATGGGCACAATACTTTTCCTATGCCTTAACCTAGGTGGTATTGAAATGTTCCTAAAGAGGCACACCCATCCGATAAGTACTTGGTCAGATAACATACGTAAGGGCGTGTTTTTTTGCGGATGTGCAAATCACTACCGGAAAAATGTTGTATAATGTGTGATCGACCATGCAAAGCATATCCGATGGTAACAATACTTTGCATGCATCTCATAGTAGTTGAAATAGACTTGCGTTCGAAGTGGAGCCCCCATCTGAAAGGTACTTTTTTGAATAACACACCTAGGACCGTGTTTTTTTATGGTTGTGCATGACACTAAGGCAAAAACGGAATTTTATGCTTGATCGACAATGCAAAGCATATCCGATGGGAACAATACTTAGCACACACCTTCAACTAGGTGTAATTGACTTACATGCAAAGTGGCACGCCCATCCCATAAGTACTTGATCGGATAACACACCTAGCAGTGTGTTTTTTTACGGATGTGCATGACACTAAGGCAAAAATGGTATTTAATGCTCAATCGACCATGCAAAGCATATCCGATGGGAACAATAGTTTTCCTAAACCTTAACCTTGGTGGTATTGAAATGTTCTCAAAGGGGAACACCCATCGGATAAGTAATTGGTCAAATAACATACCTAAGGGCGTGTTTTTTTACGGATGTGCATATGACTAGAGGAAAAACGGTGTATAATGTGTGATCGGCCATGCAAAGCATATCCGATGGTCACAATACTTTGCATGCAGCTCAACCTAGTTGAAAGATACTTGTGTGCAAAGTGGAGCCCCCATCTGATAAGTACTTGTTTGAATAACACACCTAGGACCGTGTTCTTTTCTGGTTGTGCATGACACTAAGGAAAAAATGGTGTTTTATGCTTGATCGACAATGCAAGCATATCTGATGGGCACAATACTTTGCACGCGCCTTCAACTAGGTGGAATTGACTTACATGGAAAGTGGCATTCCCATTGCATAAGTACTTGATCGGATAACACACCTAGTAGTGTGTTTTTTTACGGATGTGCATGACACTAAGGCAAAAATGGTATTTAATGCTCGATCGACCATGCAAAGCATATCTTTGTCTTCAACTAAAGCAGAATATAGAGCACTCAGGCACAATACTTTTCCTATGCATTAACCAAGGTGGTATTGAAATGTTCCAAAAGAGTCACACCCATCCGATAAGTACTTGGTCAGATAACATACGTAAGGGCGTGTTTTTTTGTGGATGTGCATATCACTACGGGATAAATGTTGTATAATGCGTGATCGACCATGCAAAGCATATCCGATGGTGACAATACTTTTCACACATCTCAACCTAGTTGAAACAGACTTGCGTTCGAAGTGGAGCCCCCATCCGATAAGTACTTGTTTGAATAACACACCTAGGACCGTGTTTTTTTATGGTTGTGCATGATACTAAGGCAAAAATGGTGCTTTATGCTTGATCGACAATGCAAAGCATATCTGATGGGCACAATACTTTGCACACAACTTCAACTAGGTCGAATAGACTTACATGCAAAGCGGCACGCCCTTCCCATAAGTGCTTGATCGGATAACATACCTAGCAGCGTGTTTTTTTACGGATGTGCATGACACTAAGGCAAAAATGGTATTTAATGCTCGATCAACCATGCAAAGGATATCCGATGGGCACAACAATTTTACTACAACTCAACCTAGGTAGTATTGAAACGTTCTCAAAGAGGCACACCCATCTGATTAGTACTTGGTCAGATAACACACTGAAGGGCATGTTTTTTTGCGGATGTGCATATCACTAGGGAAAAAACGGTATATAATGCGTGTTCGGCCATGCAAAGCATATCCGATCGTCACAACACTTTGCATGCACCTCAACCTAGTTGGGAGATACTTGCATGCAAAGTGGAGCCCCCATCTGATAAGTACTTATTTGAATAACACACCTAGGATCATGTTTTCTTATGCTTGTGCATTACACTAAGGCAAAAACGATGTTTTATGCTTGATCCACAATGCAAAGAATATCCGATTGGCACAATACTTTGCAAAAACCTTCAACTAGGTTGAATTCAATTACAGGCAGAGTGGCATTCCCATCGCATAAGTACTTGATCGGATAACACACCTAGCAGTGTGTTTTTTTACGGATGTGCATGACACTAAGGCAAAAATGGTATTTAATGCTCAATCGACCATGCAAAGCATATCTGATGGGCACAACACTTTTCCTACACCTTAACCTAGGTGGTATTCAAATGTTCTCAAAGAGGCACACACATCCGATAAGTTCTTGGTCAGATAACATACCTAAGGGCGTGTTTTTTTGTGGATGTGCATATCACTACGTGAAAAATGTTGTAGAATGCGTAATTGACCATGCAGACCATATCCGATGGAGACAATACTTTCCACGCATCTCAACCTAGTTGAAACGCACTTGCGTGCAAAGTGGAGCCCCCATCCAATAAGTACTTGTTTGATTAACACAACTAGGACTGTGTTTTTTTATGGTTGTGTGTGACACTAAGGCAAAAAATGGTATTTTATGCTTGATCGACAATGCAAAGCATATCCGATGGGCACAATACTTTGCACACACCTTCAAATAGGTGGAATTAACTTACATGCAAAGTGGCATTCCCATCGCATAAGTACTTGACGGATAACACACCTAGCAGCGTGTTTTTTTACGGATGTGCATGACACTAAGGCAAAAATGGTATTTAATGCTCGATCGACCATGCAAAGCATGTATAATGGGCACAATACTTTTCCTACACCTTAACCTAGGTGGTATTGAAATTTTCTCAAAGAGGCACACCCATCCGATAAGTACATGGTTAGATAACATACCTAAGGGCATGTTTTTTTGCAGATGTGCATATCACTACTGGAAAAACATTGTATAATGCGTAATCGACCATGCAGACCATATCCGATGGTGACAATACTTTGCACACAACTCAACCTAGCTGAAACGGACTTGCGTGCAAAGTGGAGCCCCCATCCGATAAGTACTTGTTTGATTAACACACCTAGGACCATGTTTTTTTATGGTTGTGCATGACACTAAGGCAAAAACGGTGTTTTATGCTGGATCGACAATGCAAGCATATCTGATGGGCACAATACTTTGCACACAGCTTTGACTAGGTGGAATTGAATTAGATGCAAAGTGGCATTCCCATCGCATAAGTACTTGATCCGATACCACACCTAGCAACATGTTTTTTTACGGATGTGCATTACACTAAGCAAAAATGGTATTTAATGCTCGATCGACCATGCAAAACATATCCAATGGGCACAATACTTTTCCTACACCTTAACCTAGGTGGTATTGAAATGTTCCCAAAGAGGGACACCCATCCGATAAGTACTTGGTCAGATAACATACCTAAAGGCATGTTTTTTTGCGGATGTGCATATCACTACCGCGAGAACGTTGTATAATGCGTGATCGACCTTGCAATGCATATCCGGTGGTTACAATACTTTGCACGCACCTCAACCTAGTTTGAACAGACCTTCAGGCAAAGTGGAGCCCCCATCCGATAAGTACTTGTTTGAATAACACACCTAGGACCGTGTTCTTTTATGGTTGTGCATGACACTAAGGCAAAAAAGGTGTTTTATGCTTGATCGACAATGCAAAGCATATCCGATGGGCACAATAATTGCACACACCTTCAACTAGGTGGAATTGACTTACATCAAAGTGGCATTCCCATCGCATAAGCACTTGATCGGATAACACACTTAGCAGCTTGTTTTTTTACGGATGTGCATGGCACTAAGGCAAAAATGGTATTTAATGCTCTATTGACCATGCAAAGCATATCCGATGGGCACAATACTTTTCCTATGCCTTAACCTAGGTGGTATTGAAATTTTCTCAAAGAGGCACACCCATACGATAAGTACTTGGTCAGATAACATACCTAAGGGCATGTTTTTTGCGGATGTGCAGATGACTAGGGGAAAAACATTGTATAATGTGTAATCGACCATGCAGAGCAGATCCGATGGTGACAATTAAACTAGGTGGAATTAAATTACATGGAAAGTGGCATTCCCATCGCATAAGTACGTGATGGGATAACACACCTAGCAGGGTGTTTTTTTACGTATGTGCATGAGACTAAGGCAAAAATGGTATTTAATGCTCGATCGACCATGCAAAGCATTTCCGATGGGCACAATAATTTTCATATGCCTCATCCTAGGTGGTATTGAAATGTTTTCAAAGAGGCACACCCATCCGATAAGTACTTGGTCCGATAACATACTTAAGGACGTGTTTTTTTGTGGATGTGCATATCACTAAGGGAAAAACGGTGTATAATGCGTGATCGGCCATGCAAAGCATATCCCAAGGTCTTAATACTTTGCACGCACCTTAACCTAGTTGAAAGATACTTGTGTGCAAAGTGGAGCCCCCATCTGAAAAGTACTTGTTTGAATAACACACCTAGGACCGTGTTCTTTTATGGTTGTGCATGACACTAAGGCAAAAACGGTGTTTTATGCTTGATCAACAATGCAAAGCATATCCGATGGGCAGAATACTTTGGACACACCTTCAACTAGGTGAAATTGACTTACATGCAAAGTGGCATTCCCATCGCATAAGTACTTGATCGATAACACCCCTAGCAGCATGTTTTTTTACGGATGTGCATGACACTAAGGAAAAAATGGTATTTAAAGCTCGATCGACCATGCAAAGCATATCCGATGGACACAATACTTTTCCCATCCCTTAACCTAGGTGTTATTAAAATGTTCTCAAAGAGGAACACCCATCCGATAAGTACTTGGTCAGATAACATACCTAAGGGCGTGTTTTTTTGCGGATGTGCATATCACTAGCGTAATCGACCATGCAGAGCATATCCGATGGTGACAATACTTTGCATGCATCTCAACCTAGTTGAAACGAACTTGTGTGCAAAGTGGAGCCCCCACCTGATAAGTGCTTGTTTGATTAACACACCTAGGACTATGTTCTCTTATGGTTGTGCATGACACTAAGGCAAAAGCGGTGTTTTATGTTGGATCGACAATGAAAAGAATAGCCGATGGGCACAATACTTTGCACACACCTTCAACTAGGTGGAATTGATTTACATGGAAAGTGGCATTCCCTTTGCATAAGTAATTTATGGGATGACACACCTAGCAGCGTGTTTTTTTACGGATGTGCATGACACTAAGGCAAAAATGGTATTTAATGCTCGATCGACCATGAAAAGCATATCCGATGGACACAATAATTTTCCTAGGCCTCAACCTAGGTGGTATTGAAATGTTCACAAAGAGGCACACCCTTCCGATAAGTACTTGGTCAGATAACATACCTAAGGGCGTGTTTTTTTGCAGATGTGCATATCACTAGGGGAAAAACGGTGTATAATGCATGATCGGCCATGGAAAGCATATCCGATGGTCACAATACTTTGCATGCACCTCAACCTAGTTGAAAGATACTTGTTGTGCATGACGCTAAGGAAAAATTGGTGTTTTATGCTTGATCGACAATCCAAGCATATTTGATGGGCACAATACCTTGCACGCACCTTCAACTATGTGGAATTGACTTATATGAAAAGCGGCATTCCCATTACATAAGTACTTGATCGGATAACAGACCTAGTAGTATCTTTTTTTACGGATGTGCATGACATTAAGGCAAAAATGGTATTTAATGCTCGATTGACCATGCAAAGCATATCTGATGGGCACAATACTTTTCCTATGCCTTAACCTAGGTGATATGGAAATGTTCCAAAATAGGCACAGCCATCCGATAAGTACTTGGTCAGATAACATATGTAAGGGCGTGTTTTTTTGCGACGTGCATATCACTACGGGAAAAACGGTGTATAATGCGTGTTCGGCCATGCAAAGCATATCTGATGGTCACAATACTTTGCACGCACCTCAACCTAGTTGCAAGATACTTGCGTGCAAAGTGGAGCTCCCATCTGATAAGTACTTGTTTGAATAACACATCTAGGACCGTGTTTTCTTATGCTTGTGCATTACACTAAGGCAAAAACGGTGTTTTATGCTTGATCCACAATGCAAAGCATATCCGATGGGCACAATACTTTGCACAAACCTTCAACTAGGTTGAATTGACTTACATGCAAAGTGGCATTCCCAATGCATAAGTACTTGATTGGATAACACACCTAGCAGTGTGTTTTTTTACGCATGTGCATGACAGTAAGGCAAAAATGGTATTTAATGCTCGATCGACCATGCAAAGCATATCCGATGGGAACAATACTTTTCCTACGCCTTACCCTAGGTGGTATTCAAATGTTCTCAAAGAGGTACACCCATCCGATAAGTACTGGGTGAAATAACATACCTAAGGGCGTGTTTTTTTGTGAATGTGCATACCACTACGTGAAAAACGTTGTATAATGTGTAATCCACCGTGCAGACCATATCCGATGGTGACACTACTTTGCACAAATCTTAACCTCGTTGAAACGGACTTGCGTGCAAAGTGGAACCCCCATCCAATAAGTACTTGTTTGATTAACACACCTAGGACCGTGTTTTTTTATGGTTGTGCATCACACTAAGGCAAAAACGGTGTTTTATGCTTGATCGACAATGCAAAGCATATCCGATGGGCACAATACTTTGCAAACACCTTCAACTAGGTGGAATTGACTTACATGGAAAGTGGCATTCCCATCGCATAAGTACTTGATGGGATAACACACCTAGCAGTGTGTTTTTTTATGGATGTGCATGACACTAAGGCAAAAATGGTATTTAATGCTCGATCGACCATGCAAAGCATATCCGATGGGCAGAATAATTTTCCTATGCCTCAACCTAGGTGGTATTGAAATGTTCGCAAAGAGGAACATCCATTCGATAAGTTTTTGGTCAGATAACATACCTAAAGGCATGTTTTTTTGCGGATTCGCATATCACTACCGCGAAAACATTGTATAACACGTGGTCGACCTTGCTATGCATATCCGATGGTTACAATACTTTGCATGCACCTCAAAATAGTTGAAACAGACTTGCAGGCAAAGTGGATCCCCCATCCGATAAGTACTTGTTTGAATAACACACCTAGGACCGTGTTCTTTTATGGTTGTGCATGACACTAAGGCAAAAATGGTGTTTTATGCTGGATCGACAATGCAAAGCATATCCAATGGGCACAATACTTTGCACACACCTTCAACCAGATGGAATTGACTTACATGGAAAGTGGCATTCCCATCGCATAAGTATTTTATGGGACGACACACCTAGCAGCGTGTTTTTTTTCAGATGTGCATGACACTAAGGTAAAAATGGTATTTAATGCTCGATTGACGATGCAAAGCATATCCGATGGACACAATAATTTTCCTAGGCCTCAACCTAGGTGGTATTGAAATGTTCTCAAAGAGGCACACCGATCCGATAAGTACTTATCAAATAACATACCTAAGGGCATGTTTTTTTGCAGATGTGCATATCATTAGGGGAAAAACGGCGTATAATGTGTGATCGGGCATCCAAAGCATATCCGATGGTCACAATACTTTGCATGCACCTCAACCTAGTTGAAAGATACTTGTGTGCAAGGTGGAGCCCCCATCTGATAAGTACTTGTTTGAATAACACACCTAGGACCGTGTTCTTTTATGGTTGTTCATGACACTAAGGCAAAAACGGTGTTTTATGCTTGATCGACAATGCAAGCATATCTGATGGGCACAATACTTTGCACGCACCTTCAACTAGGTGGAATTGACTTACATGCAAAGTGGCATTCCCATTGCATAAGTACATGATCGGATAACATATCTAGTAGTGTGTTTTTTTACGGATGTGCATGACACTAAGGCAAAAATGGTATTTAATGCTCGATCGACCATGCAAAGCATATCTGATGTTCAGATAACATACGTAAGGGCGTGTTTTTTTGCGGATGTGCATATCACTACGGGAAAAACGTTGTATAATGCGTGATCGACGATGCAAAGCATATCCGATGGCAACAATACTTTGCACACATCTCAACCTATTTGAAACAGACTTGCGTTCGAAGTGGCGCCCCCATTCGATAAGTACTTGTTTGAATAACACACCTAGGACCGTGTTTTTTTATGGTTGTGCATGACACTAAGGCAAAAATGGTATTTTATGCTTGATCGACAATGCAAAGCATATCCGATGGGAACAATACTTTGCACACAACTTCAACTAGGTGGAATTGACTTACATGCAAAGTGGCACGCCGATCCCATAAGTGCTTGATCAGATAACATACCTAGCAGCGTGTTTTTTTACGGATGTGCATGACACTAAGGCAAAAATGGTATTTAATGCTCGATCGACCATGCAAAGGATATCCGATGGGCACAAAAATTTTCCTATGCCTCAACCTAGGTAGTATTGAAATGTTCTCAAAGAGGCACACCCATCCGATAAGTACTTGGTCAGATAACACACCTGAGGGCATGTTTTTTTACGGATGTGCATATCACTAGGGGAAAAACAGTGTATAATGCGTGTTCGGCCATGCAAATCATATACGATGGTCACAATACTTTGCATGCACCTCAACCTAGTTGAGAGATACTTGCGTGCAAAGTGGAGCTCCCATCTGATAAGTACTTATTTGAATAACACACCTAGGACCGTGTTTTCTTATGCTTCTGCATTACACTAAGGCAAAAACGGTGTTTTATGCTTGATCCACCATGCAAAACATATCCGATGGGCACAATACTTTGCACACACCTTCAACTAGGTTAAATTAAATTACATGCAAAGTGGCATTCCCATCGCATAAGTACTTGATCGGATAACACACCTAGCAGTGTGTTTTTTTACGGATGTGCATGACACTAAGGCAAAAATGGTATTTAATGCTCGATCGACCATGCAAAGCATATCCGATGGGCACAATAATTTTCCTACGCCTTACCCTAGGTGGTGTTCAAATTTTCTCAAAGAGGCACACCCATCCGATAAGTACTTGGTCAGATAACATACCTAAGGATCTCTTTTTTTGCGGATGTGCATATCACTACGTGAAAAACGTTGTATAATGCGTAATTGACCATGCAGACCATATCCGATGGTGACAATACTTTGCACGCATCTCAACCTAGTTGAATTGGACATGTGTACAAAGTGGAACCAACATCCGATAAGTACTTGTTTGAATAACACACCTAGGACCGTGTTTTTTTATGGTTGTGTGTGACACTAAGGCAAAAACGGTGTTTTATGCTTGATCGACAATGCAAAGCATATCCGATGGGCACAATACTTTGCACACACCTTCAATTAGGTGAAATTGTCTTACATGCAAAGTGGCATTCCCATCGCATAAGTACTTGATCGGATAACACACCTAGCAGCGTGTTTTTTTACGGATGTGCATGGCACTAAGGCAAAAATGGTATTTAATGCTCGATCGACCATGCGAAGCATATCCGATGGGAACAATACTTTTCCTATGCCTTAACCTAGGTGGTATTGAAATGTTCTCAAAGAGGCACACCCGTCCCATAAGTACTTGGTTAGATAACATACCTAAGGGCTTGTTTTTTACGGATGTGCAGATCACTAGGGGAAAAACATTGTATAATGCGTAATCGACCATGCAGAGCATATCCGATGGTGACAATACTTTGCATGCATCTCAACCTAGTTGAAACAAACTTGTGTGGAAAGTGGAACCCCATCCGATAAGTACTTGTTTGATTAACACACCTAGGACCGTGTTCTTTTATGGTTGTCCATGACACTAAGGCAAAACGGTGTTTTATGCTGGATCGACAATGCAAAGTATATCCGATGGGCACAATACTTTGCACACACCTTCAACTAGGTGAAATTGACTTACATTGAAAGTGGCATTCCGATCGCATAAGTACTTGATGGGATAACACACCTAGCAGCGTGTTTTTATACGGATGTGGATGACACTAAGGCAAAAATGGTATTTAATGCTCGATCGACCATGCAAAGCATATCCAATGGGCACAATAATTTTCCTATGCTTGAACCTAGGTGGTATTGAAATGTTCGCAAAGAGGGACATCCATCCGATAAGTACTTGGTCAGATTTCATACCTAAAGGCATGTTTTTTTGCGGATGCTTATATCACTACCGCAAAAACGTTCTATAGTGCGTGATCGACCTTGCAATGCATATCCGATGGTTACAATACTTTCAACGCACCTCAATTTAGTTGAAACAGACTTGCACGCAAAGTGGAGCCCCCATCCCATGAGTACTTGTTTGAATAACACACCTAGGACCGTGTTCTTTTATGGTTGTGCATGACACTAAGGCAGAAACGGTGTTTTATGCTTGATCGACAATGCAAAGCATATTCGATGGGCACAATACTTTGCGCACACATTCAACTAGGTGGAATTGACTTACATGCAAAGTGGCATTCCCATCGCATAAGTACTTGATCGGATAACACACCTAGCAGCGTGTTTTTTTATGGATGTGCATGGCAGTAAGGCGAGAATGGTATTTAATGCTCGATCGAACATGCAAAGCATATCCGATGGGCACAATACTTTTCCTATGCCTTAACCTAGGTGGTATTGAAATTTTCTCAAAGAGGCACACCCATCCGATAAGTACTTGGTCAGATAACATACCTAAGGGCGTGTTTTTTGCGGATGTGCAGATCACTAGGGGAAAAATGTTGTATAATGCATAATCGACCATGCAGAGTATATCCGATGGTGACAATACTTTGCATGCATCTCAAACTAGTTGAAATGGACTTGCGTGCAAAGTGGAGCCTCCATCCGATAAGTACTTGTTTGATTAACACACCTAGGACCGTGCTCTTTTATGGTTGTCCATGACACTAAGGCAAAAACGGTGTTTTATGCTGGATCGACAATGCAAAGCATATCCGATGGGAACAATACTTTGAACACACCTTAGAATAGGTGGAATTTACTTACATGCAAAGTGGCATTCCCATCACATAAGTACTTGATGGGATAACACACCTAGCAGGGTGTTTTTTTACGGATGTGCATGACACTAAGGCAAAAATGGTATTTAATGCTCGATCGACCATGCAAAGCATATCGGATGGGCACATTAATTTTCCTGTGCCTCAACCTAGGTGGTATTGAAATGTTCTCAAAGAGACACACCAATCCGATAAGTACTTAGTCAGATAACACACCTAAGGGCGTGTTTTTTTGCGGATGTGCATATCACTAGGGGAAAACCGGTGTATAATGCGTGTTTGGCCATGCAAAGCATATCCGATGGTCACAATACTTTGCAAACACCTCAATCTAGTTTAAAGATACTTGCGTGCAAAGTGGATCCCCCATCTGATACGTACTTATTTGAATAACACCCCTAGGACCGTGTTTTCTTATGCTTGTGCATTACACTAAGGCAAAAACGGTGTTTTATGCTTGATCCACAATGCAAAGCATATCCGATGGGCACAATACTTTGCACACACCTTCAACTAGGTTGAAGTAAATTACATGCAAAGTGGCATTCCCATCGCATAAGTACTTGATCGAATAACACACCTAGCAGTGTGTTTTTTTACGGATGTGCATGACACTAAGGCAAAAATGGTATTTAATGCTCGATCGACCATGAAAAGCATATACGATGGGCACAATACTTTCCCTACACCTTATCCTAGGTGATATTCAAATGTTCTCAAAGAGGCACACCCATCCGATAAGTACTTGGTCAGATAACATACCTAAGGGCGTGTTTTTTTGCGGATGTGCATATCACTACGTGAAAAATGTTGTATAATGCGTAATTGACCATGCAGACCATATCTGATGGTGACAGTACTTTAAAGCATCTCAAACTCGTTGAAACAGGCTTGCGTGCAAAGTGGAGCCCCTATCCGATAAGTACTTGTTTGATTAACACACCTAGGACCGTGTTTTTTTATGGTTGTGCGTGACACTAAGGCAAAAACGGTGTTTTATGCTTGATCGACAATGCAAAGCATATCCGATGGGCACAATACTTTGCACACACCTTCAACTAGGTGGAATTAACTTACATGCAAAGTGGCATGCCCATCGCATAAGTACTTGATCGGATAAGAGACCTAGCAGCGTGTTTTTTTACGGATGTGCATGGCATTAAGGCAAAAATGATATTGAATGCTCGATCGACCAAGAAAAGCATATCCGATGGGCAAAATACTTTTCTATGCCTTAACCTAGGTGGTATTGAAATGTTCTTAAAGAGGCACACCCATCCGATAAGTACTTGGTCAGATAACATACCTAAGGGCGTGTTTTTTATAGATGTGCAGATCACTAGGGGAAAAACGTTGTATAATGCGTAATCAACCATGCAGAGCATATCCGATGGTGACAATACTTTGCATGCGTCTCAACCTTGTTGAAAGAGACTTGTGTACAAAGTGGAGCCCGCATCCGATAAGTACTTGTTTGATTAACACACCTAGGACCATGTTCTTTTATGGTTGTCCATGACACTAAGGCAAAAACGGTGTTTTATGCTGGATCAAAAATGCAAAGCATATCCGATGGGCACAATACTTTGCACACACCTTCAACTAGGTGGAATTGACTTACATAAAAAGTGGCATTCCCATCGCATAACTACTTGATGGGATAACACACCTAGCAGCGTGTTTTTTTAAGGATGTGCATGACACCAAGGCAAAAATGGTATTTAATGCTCGATCGACCATGCAAAGCATATTTGATGGGCACAATAATTTTCCTATGCCTCAACCTAAGTGGTATTGAAATGCTCTCAAAGAGGGACACCCATCCAATAAGTACTTGGTCAGATAACATACCTAAAGGCATGTTTTTTTGCGGATGTGCATATCACTACCGTGAAAATTTTGTATAATGCGTGATCGACCTTGCAATGCATATCTGATGGTTACAATACTTTGCACACACCTCAACTTAGTTGAAACAGAC
This sequence comes from Dipteris shenzhenensis, assembly GCF_047967505.1. Taxonomy (NCBI): domain Eukaryota; kingdom Viridiplantae; phylum Streptophyta; class Polypodiopsida; order Gleicheniales; family Dipteridaceae; genus Dipteris; species Dipteris shenzhenensis. Next base: position 10,242,468 of record NC_141611.1, read on the forward strand.
TTGCGGGCAAAGTGGAGCCCCCATCCGATAAGTACTTGTTTGGAATAACACACCTAGGACCGTATTCTTTTATGGTTGGGCATGCACTAAGGCAGAAACGGTGTTTTATGCATGATCGACAATGCAAAGCATATCCGATGGGCACAATACTTTTCACAAACCTTGAACTAGGTGGAATTGACTTACATGCAAAGTGGAATTCCCATCGCATAAGTACTTGATCTGATAACACACCTAGCAGTGTGTTTTTTTACGGATGTGCATGGCACTAAGGCAAAAATGGTATTTAATGCTCGATCGACCATGCAAAGCATATCTGATGGGCACAATACTGTTCCTATGCCTTAACCTAGGTGGTATTGAAATGTTCTCAAAGAGGCACACCCATCCGATAAGTACTTGGTCAGATAACATACCTAAGGGCGTGTTTTTTACAGATGTGCAGATCACTAGGGGAAAAACGTTGTATAATGCGTAATCGACCATGCAGAGCATATCCGATGGTGACAATACTTTGCATGCATCTCAACCTAGTGGAAAAGGACTTGCGTGCAAAGTGGAGCCCCCATTCGATAACTACTTGTTTGATTAACACACCTAGGACCGTGTTTTTTTATGGTTGTCCATGACACTAAGGCAAAAACGGTGTTTTATGCTGGATCGACAATGCAAAGCATATCCGATAAGAACAATACTTTGCACACACCTTCAAATAGGTGGAATTGACTTACATCAAAAGTGGCTTTCCCATCGCATAAGTACTTGATCGGATAACACACCTAGCAGGGTGTTTTTTTACGGATGTGCATGACACTAAGGCAAAAATGGTATTTAATGCTCGATCGACCATGCAAAGCATATCCGATGGGCACATTAATTTTCCTACGCCTCAACCTAGGTGGTATTGAAATGTTCTCAAAGAGGCACACACATCCAATAAGTGCTTGGTTAGATAACATACCTAAGGGCGTGTTTTTTTACGGATGTGCATATTACTAGGGGAAAAACGGTGTATAATGTGTAATCGGCCATGCAAAGCATATCCCATGGTCACAATATTTTGCATGCACCTCAACCTAGTTGAACGATACTTTTGTGCAAAGTGGAGCCCCCATTTGATAAGTACTTGTTTGAATAACACACCTAGGACCGTGTTCTTTTATGGTTGTGCATGACACTAAGGCAAAAACGGTGTTTTATGCTTGATCGACAACGCAAAGCATATCCGATGGGCACAATACTTTGCAGACACCTTCAACTAGGTGAAATTGACTTACATGCAAATTGGCATTCCCATCACATAAGTACTTGATCTGATAACACACGTAGCAGCATGTTTTTTTACGGATGTGCATGACACTAAGGCAAAAATGGTATTTAATGCTCGATCAACCATGCAAAGCATATCTGATGGGCACAATACTTTTCCTACGCCTTAACCTAGGTGGTACTGAAATTTTCTCAAAGCGGAACACCCATCCGATAAGTACTTGGTCAGATAACATACCTAAGGGCGTGTTTTTTTGCGGATGTGCATATCACTACGGGATAAATGTTGTATAATGCGTAATCGACCATGCAGAGCATATCCGATGGTGACAATACTTTGCATGCATCTCAACCTAGTTGAAACAGACTTGGGTGCAAAGTGGAGCCCCCATCCGATAAGTACTTGTTTGATTAACACACCTAGGACCGTGTTCTTTTATCGCTGTGCATGACACTAAGGGAAAAAGGGTGTTTTATGCTGGATCGACAATGCAAAGCATATCCGATGGGCACAATACTTTGCACTCACTTTCAACTAGGTGAAATTGACTTACATGGAAAGTGGCATTCCCATCGCATAAGTGATTGATGGGATGGTCAACACACCTTGCAGCGTGTTTTTTTATGGATGTGCATGACACTAAGGCAAAAATGGTATTTAATGCTCGATCGACCATGCAAAGCATATCGAAGGGACACAATAATTTTCCTACACCTCAACCTAGGTGGTATTGAAATGTTCTCAAAGAGGCACACCCATCCGATAAGTACTTGGTTAGATAACATATCTAAGGGCGTGTTTTTTTACGGATGTGCATATCACTAGGGGAAAAACGGTGTATAATGCGTGATCTGCCATGCAAAGCATATCCGATGGTCACAATACTTTGCATGCACCTCAACCTAGTTGAAAGATACTTGCATGCAAAGTGGAGCCCCCATCTGATAAGTACTTGTTTGAATAACACACCTAGGACCGTGTTCTTTTATGGTTGTGCATGACACTAAGGCAAAAATGGTGTTTTATGCTTGATTGACAATGCAAAGCATATCCGATGGGCACAATACTTTGCACACACCCTCAACTAGGTGGAATTGACTTACATGCAAAGTGGCATTCCCATCGCATAAGTACTTGATCGGATAACACATGTAGCAGCGTATTTTTTTACGGATGTGCATGACACTAAGGCAAAAATTGTATTTAATGCTCGATCGACCATGCAAAGCATATCTGATGGGCACAATACTTTTCCTAAACCCTAACCTAGGTGGTATTGAAATGTTCTCAAAGAGGCACATGCATCCAATAAGTACTTGGTCAGATAACATACCTAAGGGCATGTTTTTTTACAGATGTGCATATCACTAGGGGAAAAACATTGTATAATAAGTAATCGACCATGCAAAGCATATCTGATGGTGACAATACTTTGCATGCATCTCAACCTAGTTTAAACGGACTTGCGTGCAGAGTGGAGCCCCCATCCAATAAGTACTTGTTTGATTAACACACCTAGGACCGTGTTCTTTTATGGTTGTGCATGACACTAAGGCAAAAACGGTGTTTTATGCTTGATCCACAATGCAAAGCATATCCGATGGGCACAATACTTTGCACACAACTTCAACTAGGTGGAATTGACTTACATGCAAAGTGGCATTCCCATCGCATAAGTACTTGATCGGATAACACACCTAGTAGTGTATTTTTTTACGAATGTGCATCACACTAAGGTAAAAATGGTATTTAATGCTCGATCGACCATGCAAAGGATATCCGATGGGCACAATACTTTTCCTACGCCTTACCCTAGGTGGTACTGAAATGTTCTCAAAGGGGCACACCCATCCGATAAGTACTTGGTTAGATAACACACCTAAGGGCGTGTTTTTTTGCGGATGTGCATATCACTACAGGAAAAACGGTGTACAGTGTGTGTTCGGCCATGCAAAGTATATCCAATGGTTACAATACTTTGCACACACCTCAACCTAGTGGAAAGATACTTGCGTGCAAAGTGGAGCCCCCATCCGATAAGTACTTGTTTGAATAACACACCTAGGATCGTGTTTTTTTATGGTTGTGCATTACGCTAGAGCAAAAATGGTGTTTTGTGCTTCATCAACAATGCAAAGCATATCTGATGGGCATAATACTTTGCACACACCTTAAACGAGGTGTAATTGACTTACATGTAAAGTGGCATGACCATCCCATAAGTACTTGATCGGAGAGCATATCTAGCAGCGTGTTCTTTTACGGATGTGCATGACACCAAGGCAAAAATGGTATTTAATGCTCGATCAACCATGCAAAGCATATTTGATGGGCACAATACTTTTCCTACACCTCGACCTAGGTGGCATTGACATGTTTTCAAATAGGCACACCCATCTGATAAGTACTTGGTCAGATAACACACCTAAGGGCATGTTTTTTCACGGATGTACATATCACTAGGGAAAAAACGGTGTATGATGCGTGATCAGCCATGCAAAGCATATCTGATGGTCACAAGACTTTGAATAAACCTCAACCTAGTTGAAACCGACTTGCGTGCAAAGTGGAGCCCCCATCTGAGAAGTAGTTGTTTAAATAACACACTTAGGACGTGTTTTTTTATGGTTGTGCATGACACTAAAGCAAAAATGGTGTTTTATGCTTGATCGACAATGCAAAGCATATCTGATGGGCACAATACTTTGCACACACCTTCAACTAGGTGGAATTAACTTACATGTAAAGTGGCACGCCCATCCCATAAGTACTTGATCGGAGAATATACCTAGCATCGTGTTTTTTTACGGATGTGCATGACACTAGAGCAAAAATAGTATTTAATGCTCGATCGACCATGCAAAGGATAACTTGGCGTGTCCATCTGATGAGTACTTTATCGGATAACTTCTCCCACCAATAAATTAAGTACTAATTAAAAATTATAATAAATGAGTAGATTATTAAAAAGAGACTAATATTTATGTAATTGTTGCTACTGCAGCTTGCTTGCAAAGGACTCTCACAAAGGAGATGGCTATAGATTTTGTTCCAGGGATGGATGTGATTTTATGTAGCAAAAGAGAAGTAGTTGCATTTGCTATAATCCATGATAGTGATCCCAATTCAGTTTGCCACTTTTGAAGACTTGGCAAAGATAAGGTGGCAGTTACTATATCAAAGATTCTTAGCGCACATGTTGAGCTAAAGTATAAATGTGGAGATATGGAAACACTTGGAGATGTTATGCCCTACAATACATCCAACAAATCATTTATAGCATGGGACAAAGATGAGACTTATGCAACAGACATTATCAAGAATACAAAGTGCACCACCTTGGATTTTACTATAGGGGACATTTTACAAATGAGATAATTTGCAAATAAGACTGTAGCAGAAGGTGAAGTATTTGAACAAGTGGAGCAATGGTCATTTGCACAATTGAGGATTCTAAAAGTCACTGATAATGGTATGGTTGATAACATAACATCCTTATGTGATCCCTACTATGAGGTAGGCAAGAACATGAGATGGAGCATGCAATTTTTAAACATGAGAAAGAGGAACGTGGTTTTCAATGATAAAGACAAGGTATACTACAATATCAAAGGACCTAAAAAGCGTGCCCATGTGCCAGGCTCTATCACTTCAAATGTGGATGATTTCAATGTACTCAATTATAGAAGTGACATCTTATCTGGAGTGGATGAGTTCATTGGTTCTGAGAAACAATGATTTTAGAAGCGAAGCCTTATCTGGGGTGGATGAATTTTTGCACAGTGAGAAGGGCAAAGGTTTCAATAGCGATGTCTTGTCAAGTGTGGATGAGTTCATGCATATTAACAAACTTGGTGTCAATCAAGCTTGTGGATTTGTGAAAGCCATGCAAGATGTCCCAATGAGCAACGTTCTCTCAGGAGTGGAAGAGATTCAAGGTTCTCAATACTCTCGTAGAATATTGAATTCATTGAATGGTCCTAAGAGTATGTTAAAAACGAGGATGAGATCAACAGAGGATTATTCAATATTTAACTTTGATTGTGATATGGCCAAGGATGCAACGACCAATCATGGATGCTTGGTTACAAACAAATGTGAGGAGAAGAAGTGCATAAATACAGATAACAACATGCACAAGGAATGAAAACGGTCATACATATGCATGAAGAGAAAGCGAATCCAGGCAGATCTACAAAAGCAACCAAAGAGGAAGAGAGTAATGAAGGAGGAGAACATGTTAAATGCAGTGGGATATCTATGTTGCAAGTGAAGATGTATGTGCTTCATTGATCTTGCAAACATCAAGGAATGTAGAGGACACGTGTGGCAAAGAAGAGGAAGCGAAAGAAATGAATACCTTCTCACAAGTCTCTCTTGCTTTCTTCAGAATGGCAATAAAAGGCTAAGTTCAAGAAGACAAAAGGTAAAACCTCTCGTAAATGGAAAAAAGATTTTCAATAAGGCATATCACAATATTACTGGATTATCCCATGGTACATATTGCGATTTAGTCACCAAGGCAAAGGGTGGCAACAAATTTAGCATTCACGGTAATAGAGGAAGGTCCAAATCAAGAATCTCAACTATCAGGGCAGCAGCAATTTTGCAAGGCTTCATACATGAAAATGCCTTACCTCAACCCCATATATCTACCAAACTCCCTAAAGGTGATGTGATCACTGAAATGCACCTTCCAATGGGCTTGACAAAGCTCGAAGTATTTGACTCTATTGCAAAAAAGCAAAGGCAAAGAGGGGATGCCGTAGCTTCTTCTCATACTTTATATACTCTTTGGAAGAAGAACTTTGGATATGTTAAAATCCCAAGGAGGCTAAAAATGTCAAAGTGCAATGTCTATGATGATTTAAAGCGAGCGATTGAGAGTGCAACATGTCCAAATCAAAGGGAATTATACAAAAAAAACCGAAAATCTCATCATGACCTTATTCGACATTCCAGATAAAAATATGCATTTTGGAAGGAGCAAGCTATTTCGCATCCCGATGACTACATGTGCCTTATTGTAGATGGCATGGATCAGAATACAACAACATTGCCTCATTTTGTTGCCACTCCACCTAAATTACAAGGAAAGCACTTTCTAAAGACACATCTATGTGGAGTGTTAGTGCATGGAATTAAGTTCTTTGCAGATATATGGATTGATTCCTTGCATCTACATGATAGCAATCAAGTTGTAACATCTATTATGAAGGCAATTCGCAATGTACATGTAGAAAAAGGTCGCCTACCACCGACTTTGAGAATACAAGCTGATAATTGCTGGCGAGAAAATAAGAATGTACTCATGTTTGCATTCTGCTCCATGCTAGTTGCTCATCGAATCTTCAATGAGGTCGAATGTGGATTTTTGTATGTTGGGCATACACATGAGGATATCGATCAGGTTTTTAGCACAGTCTCAAGGGAGCTTAAATGCAAGGATGTGGAGACAATAGATGACTTGGTAAGAAGATGTGGCATGCAAGTTGGTGGTTGTAAGGAAAGTACAGTATGTGAGAGGCTCGACAGAATGTATGATTGGAAGAGCTTCATTCTACCTTTCATACAAATGGGTGGTGATGCATTGACAGGCCATACCAATCCACACTACTTTCATTTTTTTTTAAAAGATGAAAAACTCGTAATGCAATGGCAATAGTATTCTCATGATACAAAATGGGAACCTGAAGAACCTTACAGTCTCTTAACTTCAATTCCTAGCAAGGAAAGGTATCCAACATGGGCTCCTATACAAGAATTCAATGAGAGGTCTAACTGTGAAATAGAAGGATTAAAAGCATTTATTACATACAAAGAGGAAATGCTCCGGAGATATCCTGATTCGAAGCCTACTTGGAGAGAACACACTACCACTGTAATTAACAAGACACGAAATTTAATAAAGGACCTTGAGAGAATGCGAGGCTCAAAGGATGTCAAGGAAGAATGCAATATGTTTTGGCCAAATGTTCATAACGATTTGTGCCCAGCTCCAGTCTTTGAAAATGAATTTGTATCATTACTCCCACGTCCATATTGTAGACCGAAGAAGAGAGAGTTTATGCCACAAGTAGATATAGAGGTCGATTGTTTTGTTGTGGTTTGGCCATCGGATCATGAATATGAGAATGTGAAGTTTTGGGTTGCAAAAGTAGTTGATGTGCAAAGAGATGACCAAGGGAGAGCTACAACATTTACAATGGTATGGTATGAGCCAAAGGGCAGGAAGGAGAATATGGATAACAACACATTGTATACTAATTGTATAATGAAGGAGTGGGTCCCAAATGATGAAGCGGTCTCTCAAGTTTCGACAGAGACAATCATAGTGTCTTAGCATTCAAGGGCAAAGAAATCAAAGAAGCGCATGGGATATGAGGTAGAAGGAAAAATAAAAATACCACAGCAAAGTATTTTGCATATACATGAATTTTTAAGGATGCTCACCATGAAGGAAGTAGAAGGAGACAACGCAAATGAAGAATGTCCATGATTAAAGCTTTGTATTGAAGTCCATTGAAGGATTTTATTTGGGTACTAGGCAAGAAGCCAATTCAAGACAATTATAATCAGAGTCATCACCTCCTATGTCAAATGAGAGTCAAAATATGCACTAGATATCACCCAAGGGTCAAGGCTTCACAAGACAATAGGGAGTTAATGCAGATGGCACCTGGCAAGGGACTATCACATTGAGCAATAAGACAATGGGGAGTCAATGCACCCAAGGGGCAAGGCTTGGCAAGACAAGTGGGAGTTAATGCAGGTGGCACCTGGCAAGGGACTGTCATGACATTGCACAATAAGACAATGGGGAGTCAAATTATGCAGATGGCACGAATTGAGGCTCTTTAAGAGCAACAATTTAAATTGTAAACATATGTTTAATCTATATCATTTTGGATATAAAGACTCTAGCTGAGAGCAACATCTCTCAATGTAATCATATAACATTGATAGCTATAATTGCTATTATAATTCTTTGGTTCAATACAAAACTTGGGTCTTATGGCATCATGTCTTTTTTAATTTATTAAAAGCTTTAAAAATTTTGTGCATATTGCGAGTGAATGTTATTTTCATGAAATATTTAAGTCTCCTTTCATGGATTTATAAATTTATCACGTCAAGGAAAAATATTAAAAATAATTAAATTAACAAATAACTTAGGTATAGCTAGAATTTCTAATATAGGATTATTTCAAATTCTTGCATGTTGGTGCAAAAGTATAGATTGAAAAAACAATATTTTTATGTGAATATGATAGTGCCACAAAGTGAACTTTTGATTTGGGAAGAATATTTTCATAAAGTAAAATTTTGATTTGGGAAGGATATTTTCACAAAGTAAACTTTTCATTTGGGAAGGATTTTTGGGCTTCATCCAAAACAACAAAAAAAGTCCAAAATTAATGAAATAGGTGTTGATATCAAATCCAAGCCTATAATATTGCACATAAATTATGAACATGTGATAGAGAATGCAAAGAAGTAGCTACAAGAGCTGATTGATTATGTTACAGGCCCATCACTTTGTAAAAGTTTTTGGATTCTTTTGCCTTTGTCTCCTCAATAAGCCATGTATTAGTGAATTCTAAAGAAAGAGTCCTCATCAATTCCTTTGAGTTTTAGTCAACATCTCGTCAACATTGAGGTCACTTTTAATGGGATCAGTTTCTTTCCTCAAAGTATCACTTATGCAGCAAAGCGCTACAAAGGAGATGTTTCTCACACCCTAAAGTCATTTGATAAGGAATATGGAATGCAAATATCACATCCAGGTATTGTCAGATGCATAGGATTTACAAGAAGCGTGTACCTTGGATCAACATTTTTCCATACTTCAATGGAGGGAGTATTGGAGATATGATGATGTAGATACCCTTTGAGAAAGGGACATTCAGAAAGCAAGTGTTATGTCTAAAAGTAAATGGAGTCACTAGGAGAGAACCAGATCCAATATTTGGTGACTAAAGGCATTTGTGGAGGCTACCTCAGACATCATACATGCAATGGTTGATGGGTTAGCAACTATATACCAAGCAGGAATTATACATTGCGATCTTTACCCTTTCAATGTGATGCTTGATTTAACCAAGGATCACTATCCATGAGTGGGCATTATTGATTGGGGACTAGGAGGGAGGGAGGGGAGGGAGGAGGAAGGGAGGGGAGGAAGAGGGTGGGAGGGGAGGGAGGAGGAAGGGAGGGGAGGAAGGGGCGAAGAGGGAGGTGGGTGGAAGGGAAGGGGGTGGGAGGGGAGGCTGGCGCGGCGGGTGGGAGGGAAGCGGCGGGTGGGAGGGGGGCTGGCGGCTGAGGGGGGTGGGGAGGGCGGCTGAGAGGAGGGGGGAGCGGTTGAGAGGGGGAGGGGGGGGCGCGGCTGAGAGGGGGGTGGGGAGGGCGGCTGAGAGGAGGGGGGAGCGGCTGAGAGGGGGAGGGGGGGGGCGCGGCTGAGAGGGGGAGGGGGGGGAGGGTGAAGAGGGGGGGCTGGCGGCCGCGGCCGCCAGCCCGGGAGGGTGGGGGAGCGGTTGAGGGGGGGGAGGGGGGGTGAGGGTGAAGAGATGGGGGAGCAGCTGAGAGGAGGGGGGAGCGGCTGAGAGGGGGAGGGGGGGGCGCGGCTGAGGGGGGGAGGGGGGGGGAGGGTAAAGAGGGGGGGCTGGCGGCCGCGGCCGCCAGCCCAGGGAGGGGGAGGGGTTGTGAAGGGGGGGGGGGAGGGTGAAGAGGGGGGGAGGCTGGGTGAGAGGAGGGGGGGGGGCTGGCGGCCGCGGCCGCTAGCCAGGGAGGGTGAAAGGGGGGGGATGGGTGGGTTGCGAAGGGGGGGGGGAGGGTGAAGAGGGGGGGGCTGGGTGAGAGGAGGGGGGGGGCTGGCGGCCGTGGCCGCCAGCCCAGGGAGAGAAGAGAGGGGGCTGGGTGGGTTGCGAAGGGGCTGGGTGAGAGGAGAGGGGGGGGATGGGTGAGAGGAGGGGGGGGGGCTGGCGGCCGCGGCCGCCAGCCAGGGAGGGTGAAGGGGGGGGGATGGGTGGGTTGCGAAGGGGGGGGGGGGAGGGTGAAGAGGGGGGGGCTAGGTGAGAGGAGGGGGGGGGGCTGGCGGCCGCGGCCGCCAGCCCACGGAGAGAGGAGAGGGGGCTGGGTGGGTTGCAAAGGGGCTGGGTGAGAGGAGAGGGGGGGGGCTGGGTGAGAGGAGGGGGGGGTCTGGCGGCCGCGGCCGCCAGCCAGGGAGGGTGAAGGGGGGGGGATGGGTGGGTTGCGAAGGGGGGGGGGGGGGGAGGGTGAAGAGGGGGGCATGGGTGAGAGGAAGGGGGGGGGCTGGCGGCCGCGGCCGCCAGCCCAGGGAGGGTGAAGAGGGGGGGGGATGGGTGAGAGGAGGGGGGGGGCTGGCAGCCGCGGCCGCCAGCCCCAGGGAGGGGTTGCGGAGGGGGGGCTGGGTGAGAGGAGAGGGGGGGGGCTGGCGGCCGCGGCCGCCAGCCCAGGGAGGGGGAGGGGTTGCGAAGGGTGGGGAGCGGTTGAGGGGGGGAGAGGGAGGGGGGGGGAGGGTGAAGAAGGGGGGAGGGCTGGCGGCCGCGGCCGCCAGCCCAGGGAGGGGGAGGGGTTGCGAAGGGGGGTTGGGGGGGGGGGTTGCGAATGAGAGGGGGGGGGGGCTGGCAGCCATGGCGGCCAGCCCAGGGTTGCAAAGGGGGGGGAGGGTAAAGAGGCAGGGGGAGGGGCGGGGGGGCTGGCGGCCACGGCCGCCAGCCTAGGGAGGGGGAGGGGTTGCGAAGGGGGGGGAGGGTGGGGGAGCGGCTGAGGGGGGGAGGGGGCATAAAGAGGGGGGGGCTGGCGGCCGCGGCCACCAGCCCAGGGTTGCGAAGGGGGGGAGGGTAAAGAGGGGGGGGGCTGGGTGAGAGGAGGGGGGGGCTGGCGGCCGCGGCCGCCAGCCTAGGGAGGGGGAGGGGTTGCGAAGGGGGGGGAGGGTGCGGGAGCGGCTGAGGGGGGGAGGGGGGGTAAAGAGGGGGGGCTGGCGGCCGCCAGCCCAAGGAGGGGGAGGGGTTGCGAAGGGGGGGGGGGAGGGGTTGCGAAGGGGGGGTTGGGTAAAGAGGGGGCGGGGACATGGGTGAGAGGAGGGGGGGGGGGCTGGCGACCGCGGCCGCCAGCCCAGGGAGAGTGAAGAGGGGGGGGATGGGTGAGAGGAGGGGGGGAGATGGGTGAGAGGAGGGAGAGTGAAGAGGGGGCGGGGGGCTGGGTGAGAGGAGGGGGGGGCTGGCGGCCGCGGCCGCCAGCCCAGGGAGAGTGAAGAGGGGGGGGATGGGTGAGGGGAGGGGGGGAGATGGGTGAAGAGGGGGGGGATGGGTGAGAGGAGGGGGGGTGGGAAAGAGTGAAGGAGGGGGGGATTGAGAGAGGGGGGGGTGGCGGCCGCGGCCGCCAGCCCGGGTGAAGGGGGGGTGTCGCCAAGGAGGGAGGGAGGGTTGAGAGGGGGCCAAAGGGAGAGTGGGGAAGAGGGTGGAAGGGTTGGGGGGGTCGCCAAGGGGGGTGGGGAAAAGGGGGGAAGGTTAAAAGGGGGTAGGGGGAAAAAGGGGTAGGGGAGGAAGAGGTTAGGCGATGGGAGAGGGGGAAAGGTAGCGGGAGGGGAGGGGGAGGGGGGAGGGGGAGGGGGATTTTAGGGAAGGAGGGGGGGCGAGGGGAAGGGAGGGGTCGAGGGAGGAGTTTTGGCGGCGGAGGGAGGGGAGGGAAGGAGGTTGGAGGAGAGGATTGGGTCGAGGGATGGATGGAGGGAAGGAGAGGAGAGGAAGGAGAGAGAGGAGAGAGAGAGAGGGAGAGGAGAGGAGGGAGCAGAAGGAGAGAGATGGGAGAGGAGGATTTGACTTACTATCACGAGCAAGAACGAAAAATAAGATTTGACTTACGAGAAGAATGAAAAGGACTTACGAGAAGAATGAAAAGGACTTACGAGAATGAAAAGGACTTACGAGAATCGAGAAGAATGTTGAAGAAAGTATCAAGAAGAATGTTGAACATAAATTTGAATTCAAAAGGAACGTATGAGAAGAAAGTATAAGAAGAATGTTGAACACAAATTTGAATTCAAATTTATAATGAATTCAAATTTCCCTCTCTTTTTTGAAAATTCAAATTTATGCGTAGGAGTGGACTAGTTTTAACTCTCTCCTCATTTCATTGAAGCAACCAAGAGCGGAAGAGAAAGGATAAGCCGAGCGTTACTTTTTTCACTTTTTCCAGGTACTTGCATTCTTTTTTATTCGTCTTGTAATTCTATTTCTTTACTTACAATTCTTTTCAATTAGTTTCTTGTTAAGGTTTTTGAGTTCTATTTCTTAAAATTCGTATTGTAATTCTTTTTCTTTACTTATAATTCTTTTTCAATTAGTTTATTCTTAAAGTTTTTGAGGAGGGTGGTCTTTTAAA
>NC_141611.1:12246831-12271831 GCF_047967505.1 Dipteris shenzhenensis
TAGTAGATGCCGAGGAAGCCCCATCCCAAAGAAGGAGAAAGCTCAAGACGTCCGCGAGAGGAGGATTTGGAGGAGGATCAACACAGACAAGAGTAGCGAAAGAAATTCAAGGCAGACAAGAGGCCATGGGATTGTGTTCACGTACATATGAAGCCTCCACCAAGAGTCAGGAAGCCATACAGAGCAAAGCCAAGAGTGCAGGCCCTAAGGGAGATCAAGCAAATGTAGAAGACCACTGACAACTTGATCTCATGTGCTCCCTTCCAACGTGTGGTATGGGAGATAGCACAAGGATACAAGGACGACGTGCGATTCAGCATAGGAGCTATGGGGGCGCTCCAAGAGGCTGCAGAGCAAGTGACCACCGCTCTGTTCGAGGACACCAACTTTTATGCCATCCATGCAAAGCGAGTCACGGTCATGGACAAGGACATGGCTTTGGCAAAGCGGATACAAAGTGACCCAAGTTTGAAGCCCTAGATTCTCTTGCAGCCCACTCTTAGGACTTAGACCACCCCTGCCCTTAAAGGCACTATCTTGTATCTAAGGCCTAAGGGCCGATCTTTTTTAATAAAATATATCGACATGCTCTACACTATTGCATTGTTGTGTATTTTCCATTTCTATGACTACAGTAACTGATCATTTTCAATGTAAGTTTTGAATTCTACCAAATCCTAAACGAATTTCACCGTCGTGCAAAAGGGAAAAGTGTCCGGGACATCGCCAGGACAAGTTTAGAATGCCCAAATTCGCATTGTGGCAGGTTTTGGGCTTTTTGGGGTCCTAGCAATGTCCCAAACACTTTTCAAGTTCAAGTACATCAAGAATAGTGGTCTTTGAATCCCCTAGTGGATTCCTAAATATAAATCTAGCCACAACTGCACTATCATCCTCCTCTCCTGCTGCCAAAGACAAGAATAAACATACTAGCATGAACATACACTAGATATTGAACCCATTTAAGAATTATTCATAATTATAGGTCAACACTTAATTGATAATTGCTGCTGACATTGTATTTTATTAGTACTCAAACAACCTTAAATCCTATGAGTGTTTTCAGTAATATCATTTATTTAAGTAATAGTTTTAATTAGAATTCATAAGTAATAGTGGAATTGATAGTTGGGAGGGTGGTAGTGGGAGAAAGGGAGAGTGGGAAAGTGGAGAAAGGGAGTGTGGGAGGGTGGTAGTGGGAGAAAGGGAGAGTGGGAGAGGGAGTGGGAATGGGGGCGGTGGGGGTGGGGGTGGGAGGATGGGAGTGGGAGTGGGAGAGGGAGTGGGAATGGGGGAGGTGGGGGTGGGGGTGGGAGAATGGGAGTGGGAGTGGGAGAGGGAGTGGGAATGGGGGAGGTGGGGGTGGGGTGAGGGTGGGAGGATGGGAGTGGGAGTGGGAGGGGTGGGGAGTGCGAGTCGGAGGAGGGGAGTGGGAGAGGGAGTGGGAATGGGGGAGGTGGGGGTGGAAGTGGGAGGGGTGAGGTGGGAGGATGGGAGTGGGAATGGGGGAGGTGGGGGTGGAAGTGGGAGGGGTGGGGTGGGAGGATGGGGGAGGGAGTGGGAATGGGGGAGGTGGGGGGGTGGGAAAATGGGAGTGGGAGTGGGAGAGGGAGTGGGAGGATGGGAGTGGGAGGGGTGAGGTGGGAGGATAAGGGTGGGAGAATGGGAGTGGGAGTGGGAATGGGAGTGGGAATGGGGGTGGGAGGGGTGGGGGTGGGAGGATGGGAGTGGGAGTGAGAGGTGGAGGTGGGAGGATGGGAGTGGGTGGGAGAATGTGAGTGGGAGTGGGAGTGGGAGTGGGAGTGGGAGAGGGAGTGGGAGAGGGAGTGGAATGGGGGAGGTGGGGGTGGGGTGAGGGTGGGAGTGGGAGGGGTGGGGTGGGAGGATGGGAGTGGAAGAAGGAGTGGGAATGGGGAAGGTGGAAGAATGGGCATGGGCGTGGGAGTGGGAATGGGGGAGGTGGGGTGGGAGGATGGGGGTGGGAGTGGGAATGGGGTGGGAGGATGGGAGTGGGTGGGAGAGAGAGAGAAGATAATCTAATAGAGAGGCCAATGGGAGAGGAGATACTGTTATAGAAGGACCAATAAGAGAGAAGCACTTAAAACCCTAGTTTTTCTTATATATACTCTCCTTCTTTCATTGTTTCTCTCATTTCAACAAGGAAGAGCAAGAGCAGAAGCAAAAAGAGGAGGAAGAGCAAAAGCAAGCACAAGCAAGCACAAGCATAGATCTCAACTTTTTTCCAGGTACTTTTTTTAAAATTTGTATTCTTTGAAATTTTATTATAGAGAGAGAACTTAGAGAGAGAAAAGTGAAGGAAAGACTTTTAGAGAGAGATTATAAGAGAGAGAGTCTTGCTGCCTCGGCAGCAAAAGAGAGAGAGAGAGAAAGAGAGAGGGAGAGAGAGGAGAGAAGGGGGGGGGGAAAGAGAGGGGAGAGAAGGGGGGGGAGAGAAGGGGGGGAGGGAAGAGAGGGGAGAGAGGGGGGAGGCCGCTGCCCGCAGCAGCGCGAGAGAGAGGGGGGGAGGCCGCTGCCGCGGCAGCGGAGAGAGGGGGAGAGGGGGGGGGGGAGAGGGAGGGGAGGGGAGGGGAGAGAGAGAGGGGGGGGCCACTGCCACGGCAACGAGAGAGAAGGGGGGAGAGAGAGAAGGGGGGGCGCAGCAGCGAGAGGGAGGGGGGGGAGAGAGAGGGGGGGCCACTACCGCGGCAGCGAGAGAGAAGGGGGGGGCGAGAGAGAAGGGCGGGCGCAGTAGCGAGAGAGAGGGGGAGGAGAGAGAGAGGGGGGCCACTGCCGCGGCAGCGAGAGAGAAGGGAGGGGAGAGAGAGAAGGGGGGGCCGCTGCCACAGCAGCGAGAGAGAAAGGGGAGGGGGTAGCGCGAGAGAGAGGGGGGGAAAGAGAGAGAGGGGGGGCCGCTGCGGCGGCAGCGAGAGAGAAGGGGGGGAGAGAGAGAAGGGGGGCGACAGCGAGAGAGAGGGGGGGGAGAGAGAGAGGGGGGCTGCTGCCGTGGCAGCGAGAGAGAAGGGGGGGGCTGCTGCCGCGACAGCGAGAGAGAAAGGGGAGGGGGCAGCGCGAGAGAGAGGAGGGGAGAGAGAGGGGGAGAGAGAGAGGGAGGGGAGGGGAGGCCACTGCCGCGGCAACGAGAGAGAGGGGGGGAGAGAGAGAGGGAGGGGGGGCCGCTGCCGCAGCAGCGAGAGAGAGGGGGGGAGAGAGAGAGAGGGGGGGCCGCTACCGCGGCAGTGAGAGAGAGAGGGGAGGGGGCAGTGCGAGAGAGAGGGGGGAGAGAGAGAGAGGGGGGGCCGCTGCCGCAGCAGCGAGAGAGAGAGGGGGGAGAGAGAGAGAAGGGGGGCCGTTATCGCGGCAGCGAGAGAGAAGGGGGGGAGAGAGAGAAGGGGGGGCACGGCAGTGAGAGAGAGGGGGGAGAGAGAGAGAGGGGCCACTGCCACGGCAGCGAGAGAGAAGGGGGGGAGAGAGAGAAGGGGGGGAGAGAGAGAGGGGGGGGCACAGCAGCGAGAGAGAGGGGGAGGGAGAGAGAGAGAGAGGGGGCCACTACCGTGACAGCGAGAGAGAAGGGGGGGAGAGAGAGAAGGGGGGGTGCGGCAACGAGAGAGAGGGGGAGGGAGAGAGAGAGAGAGGGGGGCCGCTGCCACGGCAGCGAGAGAAAAGGGGGGGAGAGAGAAGGGGGGGCCGCTGCCGTGGTAGCGAGAGAGAAAGGGAGGGGGCAGCACGAGAGAGAGGAGGGGAGAGAGAGGGGAGAGAGAGAGGGAGGGGAGGGAGGCCGCTGCCGCAGCAGCGAGAGAGAGGGGGGGGAGAGAGAGAGGGAGGGGGGAGCCGCTGCCGCAGCAGCGAGAGAGGGGGGGAGAGAGAGAGAGGGGAGGCCGCTGCCGTGGCAGCGAGAGACAGAGGGGAGGGGGCAGTGCAAGAGAGAGAGGGGGGGAGAGAGAGAGGGGGGGGGCTGCTACCACGGCAGCGAGAGAGAAGGGGGGGGAGAGAGAGAAGGGGGGGGCGCGACAGCGAGAGAGAGGGGGGGAGAGAGAGAGAGGGGGGCCACTGCTGCGGCAGCGAGAGAGAAGGGGGAGGGAGAGAGAGAGAAGGGGGGGAGGTGCGGCAGCGAGAGAGAGGGAGGAGAGAGAGAGAGAGGGGGGGCCGCTGCTGCGGCAACGAGAGAGAGGGAGGGGGGAGAGAGAGAGAGAGGGGGGGAGAGAGAGAGAGGAGGGGACGCCGCTGTTGCGGCAGCGAGAGGGAGAGAGGGGGGGAGAGAGAGAGGGGGGGGAGGCCGGTGCGCGAGAGAGAGGGGAGGGGAGAGAGAGAGAGTGGGGAGGCCGCTGCCGCGACAGCGCGAGGGAGAGAGGGGTGGAGAGAGAGAGTGGGGAGAGAGAGAGAGAGGGGGAGAGAGAGTGGGGAGCGCAAGTGAGAGAGAGAGAAAAGGAGAGGAGAGAGTGGGAGAGAGAGAGAGAGAGGGGAAATGAAGAGGAGGGGAGAGAGTAGACTAAGATGAGAGGAAACGTAGACTAGAGCGGAGAGGAAAGAGAGAGAGAGAAGAGTGAGAGAGATGGACGAGAGATGAAAATTTAGAGAGGGAGGACACAAGAGAAAGTACGATCGAGATAGAAAATCTTACCAATGAAGAGGAGAAATGAGTGGGCGACGATCAAGAAGAGATAAAGGAGAGATGTTTTGATGGACGAATTTGGGAGCTACGATCAATGAGGCATATTAGAGGAGATTGGTGTGTGATTTAGTCGAAACTTAAACAAACAAAACTATAAACCTTGGTGTTTGATGAAAATTTAGACAGGAAGGGTACAAGAGAAAGTACGATTGAGATAGAAAATCTTACCAATGAGGAGGAAAAATGAGTGGGCGACGATCAAGAAGAGATAAAGGAGAGATGTTTTGATGGAAGAATTTGGGAGCTACGATCAATGAGGCATATTAGAGGAGATTGGTGTGTGATTTAGTCGAAACTTAAACAAACAAAACTATAAACCTTGGTGTTTGAAAAGAGAAACGTGTGGAAACTAGAATTTCAAATTTCCCGCCTTTTTTTAAACTATGAATCCTTGTGTTTGAAAAGATAAACGTGTGAAACTTGAAAATTGTGATAAAAGACAACCTTGTGTTTGAAAAGACAAACGCGTGGAAACTTGAAAAGTGTGAAAAGACAAATGTATGCGAAAAGGGAAACTTGTGGAAACTTGAATTTTAAAATTTCCTTTGTTTTTGAATTTAAAATGAGTTTCACTTTCATTTTCAATTTACTAGTTTAATTTAAACTATAATGCATTTTGTTTTGGAATATAGAAAGTATAATTTCAATTTTATTACATTTTAAATTAAAATTTTAAAAGTAGTTTAACTTACATTCGTTATTATTACTTTAATTTATTTCTTTTTAGGGAGAATTAATATATTCTTCTAGGTAAATATTAAATTTTTAATTTTAAGTCTTATTTTCTTTATTTTATGTTATTTTTTCATAAACTTTAAGTTAAATTGAATTTATTTATATTTTAAATTTTGTGATTTCAAAATTTTAAGTCTTATTTTCTTAATTTTACTTTATTTTAAGTTAAATTGAATTTATTTATATTTCAAATTTTGTGATTTCAAACTAATAAGAATTTACTTTGTCAAAGTTTAAACTTCTTATGATTGTTAATTAAGTTAAATTAATTTGAATTAAAAAAGAGTTTGGGGGTTTGGGTTTAAGGTTTGGGGATGAGGGTTTGGGGTTTCGGAGTCAGGGCTTAGGGTTTGGGGTTAGGGATTAGGGGTTTACGGTTTAGGATTTGGGTTTGGGTTTGGGTTAGTGTTTAGGGCGTTAGTATTTGGGGGTTAGCGTTTAGGGTTTAGGATTTAGGTTTTGGGATTCAGGGTTTAGGGATTAGGGTTTAGGGTTTGGGGGTTCGGGTTTAGGGTTTGGGGGTTTGGGTTTAGGGTTTAGGGTTTTGAGGTTTGGGGTAAGGGTTTAGGGTTTAGGGTTTAGGTTTTTGAGGTTTGGGTTTAGGGTTTAGGGTTTTGGGGTTAGGTTTTAGGGCTTTAAGGTTTGGGAGTTAGGGTTTAAGGTTTGGGAGTTTAGGGTTTAGGGTTTTTGGATTTGGGTTTAGGGTTTAGGGTTTGGAGTTAAGTTAAATTTATAGTGTTTATTATTTAAATTCAAATTTAGTAAGATTTTAACTTCTTATTAATGGGAATGTTCAATTCTTATGAGTTGTAACTAAATTAGTTTTTGAAAATATAAATTTTATCTTTTTTAAACTCACAACCTTGGTGTATTAAAAAGAATAATGGAAAATAGATTAATTCGCAACCTAAGGATATTAAAAAGAACAATGGAAAAGAAATTATTTCTTGCTTTTCTTTGCTTCGACGGTTGGTGTAGTCTAGATTAGCATAGATTAGTTTGTCCTTAGAGGAGAGAACTCCAAAAAAACCAATCAAAGCCATGCTCAAAATTTCCCGACTAGTTCCTAATCGGAGTCAGTCCATTCGTTCACATTCCGTTTCACAGTCACAACAACCCTACCATTTAAGCAACGATTAAGGTTTTTAAACTTTCAAGATGATTGAAAGTTGTATCAGTGGACATGACAGATTACAGTTGAATCAGTTAAGGGACTAGACATAGCAGATTATATTTATACCAGTTGTGGGAGTTGACAGAGCATTTTACACTTATATCAGTTGCGGGAGTTGATAGAGCATTTTGCACTTATATCTGACAGACTTCAAATTTGTATTCAAAGATCATTGTAAATCCTTATTTTTTTTCACATTTATGCTCTAAGCCTTGTTTAGGCTATTCCCAAAGCATGAAATTGACACTTATATGATTGGGAAGAATAAAAACTTGAGGTGTATTAATGGGACTCATTGTACTTTTGATTTTTCAAAGTAATTGTAGTTTGTCAAAGTACCTAAAATTTGTGTTGTGCTTGAATATAGGATGGATCTTGAGGCTACAACATTTGTCAATGGTATGACACTGAAATACAATGGAAGAATTTATGCCCCAAAGGACTTCACAAACTGGACCGTTGTTGACACAACAAAGAAAGCATGGTTCTTGGTCTTAAGTAAAGGAAATCTCATTCTAGTGATGACAAAGAGAGAGTTGGAGAAAGATGAGTGGGCATCAAATGTATCTTTCTCAAAGAGCAATTTGATTCAAGGGGGCACCTTAGTAGGAATAAAAATTGAAAAAGATAGCAGTACAATGATGATTTACATAAAGTCAAGAATGAGCAACATATCGTTTCTTCTTTCTAAGAAAGATGCAATGCACTTTGTGATGCCGCCACCAAAAGCACCTAGATTTCTTGAATTGGTTCCTGCATTGGAGATCCTTCAACATGTGTGGGAGGAATTTCCCATTGAGGAAGCAAGAAAAATGCAGTCAAAGATTATCCTTGAATACTTTCAGGGTGTCATCAAACAAGGTTCAACTTCATTGGAGGGACCTAAGGTGCAAGAATCCACACATGAGAAAGGAAGTGATGAGACATGCCATGTAGACCTGGTTCATGGTAATACAAATGAGAGAGGAACTGGAGTGGATGAGACAAAACACATTGTAGCAATGGATGAGGGTCTTGTACACGTGGATGCTTACAAGGGATCTACATCTGAGACAGGAATTGAATTGGTGGAGACAGGACATGCACATGCATCTCAGACAGAAATTGAATTGAGTGAGACACGACATGCATCAGATAAGACAGGACATGCACACACATCTCTTGTTCATGGTATTACTCACTTAGATGGTGTAACTCATGAAGTTGATGGAATAACAGACAAGTGAAGCCCTTAAGTATACCTGAAGTTGAGGCAATCGAAGAAGAAGTAGGGCGATCTAAAGCGGTTCACATAGAGCCCCTAAAAAATAAACCTCGACGTGAAATGCAAAAGGCAAGTACTTCACGAGCTATAGTTCCAAGTCCTATAACTGGAAAAAGAAGTCGTTCATATACAAAGAAAGGGCAAAGAAGAGAAGAGGAAGAACATGAAGAGGATGCGGAGGGTCTTGAAATGGAGTCAGTTCTAGAAGCAGAAATGTTATCAATGAAGAACCTAAATCTTCGCTTGAATGAGGCTGTGACAGATGAGGATCCAGGATATATATGGGGCCAGAAGACTCAAGTTATACATGCTTCAACAGTGGTCAAAGCAAGTGTCTTCACCAACAGCAGGACCTTAGATATAGCCTATGCTGAAAATATTTTTCAGGCTTTGATTGATGGAAAAAAACCAGTTGTTTCTAATTTGGTACTCCATCTAAGAACATTTTGGCCAGTCATGGGAGATTATAGTCAATCCATCAATTCCTCTCAGCCTATAGATTTTGAGATGCAATTCACTAAGTTCCTCGGAAAACAAGTTCCCTCACTTCAAGAAGGACAGAGTTCAGTGAATGATCCAGAACGACATATAAGGGATGCCAAGAGAAATTTCTTAGCTCATTGTACATTTGAGGCAATAGATGGTCAGCACTATGCCTATGCTTGTAATGAGCGCTCTAGAGATGCATACAAGAAAGGAGAAATTACTTATCAAACCTTCGCGAGTGTGCCTCAATTTCACTACTATTCTGCATGCATTTGTATCTTCAAGAACGAGAAAAAATATTTGATTGAGTCGAAAAGACTTAATCATGACATTTATGCACTACGAAAAATCACCTCCACTTCAGAGATGTTGCTCAAAGCTAGGACCATATGGAAAACTTTTAATTCTCCTTTGACCACTCTCAAGAGAACTGCAACTAAAGTGGAAGCGAATAATCTTGTTGACTTCTACACATGCTTGAGTGCCATTGTACTAAGGGGAAAGCAGGAAAGACCAGAGGTGATTACAAGCTTTAAGACAATAAGGGATAGGTATCAAGACTACACAAGCATACTTTTCTGTAGTGATGAAGTTTTTCATCAGATCAAAGACGTGTGTCTTGCATGTGAGAAAGGAGATGTCACATATGAGGCTCCATCATTGATTAAAGAGAAGGCAAAGAAGATTGAGAAAAAAGAGATGACAGCTCGGATGTGGAGGCCTTTAAGAAACTTACCAGACAAATACACAAGTCTTGCTGCAGAGAAATTAATGTCCAAAGAATGGTTTTTTGGCAAAAAGGATAAAGATCATTGCATGGAAGATTGCATCATCCAACAGGTCAAGCGTGATGTAGTAAAGAGTGCAATTGAATATTTATTGGCAGAAAAAAATATTCCAATTAGCCAATGTAAAATTGATCATAACATTGTGAGGCAGATGGCATCAGCTTTACCGTCAGCTAAACAGAAGGCTTGGGCGCATAAATGGGTGAAGGTAGAAGATGATGGATCTGAAGTTACTCCTTCTACGACAAGTGACATTCCGGAAAATGTGTATGCATATGCACAAAATGTCATCAATAAGCACACTCTCAGAAAAGAAAAAACTTTGAACAAGGGCTTTTTTTTCATACATGAAATCATTTCAGAGTCTGGAAAGAGTGTTGAGTGCAAGGGAGTTTCATTGAATGATTTTTTGTCCGACGACACTGCTTGGGAGAGACCTCATCTTTTCTTTGTCTATGAAATATCACCGGATGACATTCGTCAACTCCTTGACAGAATATTACATACCACCATTGGTAGAGTGGGACAATGTAACATAGTCATATTTGCTGATAAAGATGACAAGGAACAAATGTCTGCTACCCTACAAAAACAATATGGCAATGAGCTTAAGATTTACAATGGTATATACTCAAGAAAAAGGGACAAGAGAGAATGCGGTCTCAAGATACAAAGTCTAGAAACCTTTTTCTTGTGCATGAAGAGCCCTTACAATGATCACTCCTTACAAAACAATATAAGAGGGAATGCAAAGAGATTGCAACTACTGCTGGAAGAGCATGAAGCTCCAAGTCCCCTCCATCGCAACACGCAAATCACTATGAAGAGCCCTTACAATGATCACTCCTTACAAAACAATATAAGAGGGAATGCAAAGAGATTGCAACTACTGCTGGAAGAGCATGAAGCTCCAAGTCCCCTCCATCGCAACGCAAATCACTATGAAAGGCCAGCAAAAAGTGCTGATCTTTTAATTAGTATGATGGAATTTTTGCTACCGTTCGGATGGGAAGTCACATTGCGTCAAATGGGACATTTGTTTGAAGCTCTTATAAAAAAAGGACACAATGTAAATATTATTGAGAGCCCTACTTGCTTGGAATACCTTGATACTGTGGCTTCTCTCACAATAAAGTTTGATAAGAAAGGTCCAATCTCACATGAAGAGGATGCTGACATAGAAATGGTCATGTATGATGAGAGCAAGAAAGATGATGAAAATGATCAAAGCTCTGGATATGATAGTGAGGACACCAGCGATAGTAAGGAAGCAGAAGAAGATGGATATGACACTGACCTTGCCTCTGAAGGTTACATAAAAAGACCACGAAGATATGTAGAGGTATGAAAACTTATGTTTAATTTTCTTTATTCATTTAAAGGTCTTTTTAAATTTATAATTAATTTAAAATTTTGAATCTCATAATTATTTTATCCTTTTATAGGAGAAGGGAAAGGAGGAGGATGAGGAGGACATAGCTAGAGTAGAGAATATAGAAAGCTCATCTAAAGAAAGCAAAGCTACTCTGGCTATCCATCGGATGACTCTAGAAAATAATCATACCTTGCAGCAAATGGAGAAGTCATTTCAAGTTAGGTTTCAAGTTCGAGAACAACCTCTTACTTTTCTATTCGATGAAGAGGAAATTTCAATCCTTATAAACTTCAAGAAAGAGGTTAATGACAAGGTCATAATAGACATCCTCAGGTTTGACACAAACTTTTTACTGACTTTATGCTTTTGTATTTCCATTGGATCAAATGAACTAATATTCTTTTCTTTTTATTGCAGTATGGTTTTACAACAGCTTCCCCTATATATACAAAGATGTGCATATATGGTCGATCCTCTTATTTCTACTGTACTTAGCAATAAGTAGAAGAACATAGATGACGTTTTTAAGTGGTTGCAACCTATTGATTTGACTGCGGCGCGAGTTATCTTTACTGCATATCACGAGGAGTGAGTATCAATCCCTACCTAGCTTATCTCTTACATTGTGGAGGATTATATCAAATAATAATTATTCTTAATTGATAATGCAGCTTGCATTGGAGCTTGGTAATTGTGGACATCTTAGCCAAGCAATGCTTCTTTGTCAATTCAATAGCATCTATCCATGGCAGTGTGTCAGAGTAAGTATAACCTACTTGTGTCATAATTATGTCAATGAGATGCATCCTATGCAATGCGCACATTCATTTATGTTTTCTATTTTGATGTGTAGATCGGCTCGAAATTTGGTAGGTGCTATAGATGCACTTATGCAAATGGAAGGTGACTTAGAAGATCAAATAGAGTATGTAACATGCCCTGCAGCGAAGCAGAATGATGACCACAGTTGTGGGTGGAGAGTCAGATATAACTGCTTTTTGCTCCTTGCTCAAATTTTTAATTTGAGCGGCGGTAAAACCTCATTGTCGACATATACAGACTTGCATCTATATGCATATATGTCATCTATCATTAAGGCATTTATTGATAATGTGGTGGAGCATCCAGAGGAAACATTGGTTGCTACGCTCATAAGTTGTCCTAATGTAACCGCTGTATTGGACGAAATGGGGAGCTCTTTTGAGGTTAGGGTTATCATTAGCAAGCAACCTCGTGTTTTGACTTTTGGTAGTGAGGAAGTTACAATCCTCTCCAACCCTTTGAAAGAGGCTAATGACAAAGTCATGATGGCCATCCTCAGGTTTGATATGAACATCTCTTGGCTTGATACTTCAATCATTTGATTCAATCTGCTTCTAACATTTGTTTATTTATTGCTGCAGTACGGTTATATCTCACTTTCCTAGATCAGTACAGAATCACGTCTGTATGCTTGATTCTCTTCTTTCAGCTGTACTTAGTGATACCAAGAAGATAGTAGATGATGTTTGTTCAATGCTACAACCTTTAGACTTGGATGGCATACTAGTTGTCTTTATGCCATATTATGAGATGTAAGTATTGTCTCTATCTTTCTTTTACTCTCTTATTTGTAATATTATGTCAATTAATACTTAATATTGTGATAAATCTTATCGCTCTTTATTGGTGATGTAGTTCACATTGGAGCTTGATAGTATGGGATCTTGATGACAACCATTGTTGGTTTGTCAACTCATTTACAGGCTTTCACGGGGTGTTCAGGTAAGTGTTCTTTTATCATATCATTATGAACATGCATCTTACTATTTACTACACAAATTCACTTTGTCATATGTCATGATGGACAGGTCTGCAAACAAGTTAGTTTCTGCGATTATGAAAATCAGGGAGCATCAAGACCAACCAAATTTCCAGACACGCCTCGCAGTGGAGCAGAAAGACATGTTTAGTAGTGGGTGAGAATTGCCTACAACTTCATGTTGTACCTCAATGAAATTTTTGAACATGTCTCAATAGAAGCATATACCAAGCTCGAGCTACAAGATTTTGTGGCTAAGACTGTTCACTACCTAACTACTACCATTGGGAAACAACATGATGGACTCAATGAAGAACCTGAGGGAGCCAAAGAAAAACAAGAGACAATTCAGTCTCCTTCTGGATCACAGCCTCAAGTAGAAGCATTACAGTCTCCACTTGAATTAGAGACTCAATGCATTCTTCCTACACAAGAAGTGGAGACTCAATGTGCATCTACAACATCACATCTTATAAAGGAGGAAGAGATTAAGTCTATCCCGATTGCACCAGAAGTGAATCTCAATGTACACCATCCACACAAGTAGAGACTCAATGTACTCTTAGAGAATCACAGTCTCAAGAGGACTCATCAGACTCTATTCAGTTGTAAAACATGTAGAAAGAAACATGAGTCCTTGAAGATTTTTATCTTGTTTGTATTGATTAATGATAAGTTTTTTAAACTTATGTTAAATGTTACGATACATTAGGATATTTTATGATATTTATTCATTACAATACATTAGGTTTTACTTTTTTGAAAGTCTAATTTATTATGTACAATAAATATCTTATGATGAGAATCTAATAATTATATCATTCTTATGTCCCATCACTTTATTTTAAAGATTTCAATGTACTCAAAATCTATCATCTCACATGTCTCGCATTACGGTCTTGCATCAGCAAGTCTATTTTATATTATATTAAAAGAATATCTCATGATGAGATTCTAATAATTACTAACTTATATTATATTAAAAGAATATCTCATGATGAGATTCTAATAATTATATCATTCTTATGTTCCATCACTTTATTTTATAGATTTCAATGTACTCATGTCTCACATGTCTCGCATTACGGTCTTTCATCTAGTCATCTCAGCCTCTACCAATTCTTTATTCTAAATCTTTCATCCCACATTATGAGTCTGTAGTTCTATAAATCCCCTAGTAGTCGTTCATCTTCTATATCTCACCCGCAGCAAACACTTCTTCCACTTTGCTCTTCTTACCTTACTCCTCTCCTCAAGCTTGCTCCTTCCATCTTGCCCGTAGCCTTACCTCCTCTTCTCAAGCATACTCCTTTCATCTTGCCTTACCTCCTCTAGTTACCTTCCTCACTCTCGTTACCTTCCTCACCTCGTTCGTCTTCTATATCTTTCCTCACTCTCGTTACCTTCCTCACCTCGTTCGTCTTCTATATCTCACCCGCAGCAAACACTTCTTCCACTTTACCCTTCTTACCTTACTCCTCTCCACACTTCTTCCACTTTACTCTTCTTACCTTACTCCTCTCCTCAAGCTTGCTCCTTCCATCTTGCCCGTAGCCTTACCTCCTCTTCTCAAGCATACTCCTTTCATCTTGCCTTACCTCTTCTAGTTACCTTCCTCACTTCGTTACCTTCCTCCTCTTGTTTTTATGGATCTTTTTAAGGTAATCGATTCTGTCAAGCTAGCCATTAGTAGCATCAAAGAATGGATTGCCGAGAACCAAGGAAAGAGAGAGGAGAGAAAGCAAAATCCAGCTCCATTAACCCAGTACGAGAAGGATGACTTTGCTTGTCAGAAGGGCTTAGAGAAGGAAGAGGAAAGAAAAATAAGTATGGCTACTACTGAAATAGATAAATTGCAGTCATATAGGAGAGAGCTGGTAGACTTTCAAAGTGAGATATCTTTGCGTGTGGCTCGTTATGGAAAATTTCCCCCCCAGGAAGCACAAGCCATTCGGAATAAACAAAGTGTTATGCAGGAGAAAATTCATCAATCCTTACTTCTCTTCTATAATTTTAACTACATCGATGAGGATGAGATGAGCTCAGCTCTTGAATGGGTTGAATTTAGGCTAAAGACTTGAAAATAGAAAATTCATCAAATTGAATGGCTGTAGTCTTGAAAATAAATTTGCCTTCCAATGAGAGTCTTATTGTAACTTTTGGTGTAATTTGCCTTCCAATGAGAGTCTTATTATAACTTTTGGTGTTTTTCAACACCTAAATTATAAATATTGTGAGAGTTTACTACTTCCACTTGTAACTTTTGAAAGTGTTTCCTAAACACTATTATAAATATGAAGAGAGTTTACAATTATTGAACCACTCTTTTTTTTGTAAACCACTCTTTTTTGTGTAACTTATCTTAGGCTTAACTTTTGAAGGTGTTTATTAACACCATTAAATATTAAGAGAGTTTACAACAACCGAATCTTATTTTTTCATGTAACTTATCTAGGCTTCGTTAAATTTTATAATTTTAGTTTCATGTCCTTAAAAAATATATTAAAAAATGCTTGTTTTTATGTTTTTATATGTGCTTTGAAGATTGGTTTTTTCTTAAATTTTATCTGAAAACTAGTCCAAAAGTATATGTAAAAATGAATTTGAACATTGACAAGTCCAAAATTAATGAAATAAGTGTTCACATTGGATCATGTTCCCCTTACACATCGTTGGCTTCTCTTTTTGTACATTTTCTATGTAGTGGTTCGTTGTAGCGTTCATGCTATGCTACTGTGACATCGTGTTTCTTGGCCTTCCAGTGACTCCCTTGCTCATTGACTTATGCTCTCATGCTAGCTTATCCCCTATCATTGCACATGACTATCAGAGAGTTTACGAATGGATACCCGTAAGGTGGAGCTCGTCATAGTTTGAATCGGTCTGGTTGTCATTTTCCAATGGCTCTAGCTAAATTACCACACAACTTGAGCAGATGCTTTCACCTATGATTGCATGCAAGTATAGGCGTTGCATGGAGCTCCTCTCTTGCACATTCCTCCTGGCATGATAGTTCAAGATTGCTACCTTACGTCCATCTTTCGGTGCATCTTACACTAAACACCTATTTCATTAATTTTGGACTCTTGCACTATCCAAATTCATTTTGTGAGATAATTCTGGATAAAACATTTCAAAAAAAGAGGCTCTTATAAAACAAAACATTGAGTCAAAAAGGAAGATTTAAAAAAATCAAATTAGAAAAAATGACGTGAGATGTTAAAAATAGAGTACATCACATTGTTAAAAGAGACAAAAAAGTAAGATTTTAAAAAATCAAATTAGAAAAAATGGCGTGACATGTTATGAAAACTAGAGTACATTTCAAAAAGAGCACATCACATTTGTAAAGAAGTAGATCATATTACTCAAAGCCATATGGTGTCAAAAAACACCTTAATACAGTCTCTCTTAACATCATCTTAACATCACATTTGTACAAGAAGTAGATCATATTACTCAAAGCCATATGGTGTCAAAAAACACCTTAATACAGTCTCTCTTATCTAAGTCTAGAAGATCTCATCGTTGGTCTCTCTTATATTCTCAACAACCCAATCCTTCACTGCCTCCACAGCTGTATCCTCAACATAATTACATGTGAAGAAGAAGTTTAAGCAATCACAAATTGTTTCTTTATAATTTCTCTGAGAGGCTCTTATTGTTCTCTCAGCATCCGCATCAAATCGCCCATGATGAGAGCTGCGATAACGCAGGTTACTTAAGAAGTCTAATAGATCTTGTCGTGCTTTTATCATACGTCTTAGAAGTCTTTCACTGTTTGCTATCTTGAGAGTCTCCTCCCTCTCTGCGTGCCTTTGTGCAGCAAATTCCTCTCTCTCCATGTGTGTCAAAGGAGAACCTTGGTCGAATTCTGGCCTCTCTCTATGCTCCTTGGTCAGCAATCCATTCTTTGAGATTGTTAATTCCGAACTCCCGTCTTCGACAATGCCAAGGACATCCATGGGTGGGGAGATGATAAAGAAAGGGAGATGGACTACGATGCAAGAAAGAAGAGAGTGTCTGCGGAAGAGCTAGGATAGAAGAATACTTGGTTATCAGGATGGATGAAAGAAGACTCTGAGAGTGTTTGCGGAAGGACTAGGATAGAAGAATACAAGAAGAATACAAGTTAATGAGAAGCACTAGGATGCAAGAAAGAAGAGAGTGTCTGCGGAAGAACTAGGATAGAAGAATACTTGGTTATCAGGATGGATGAAAGAAGACTTTGAGAGTGTTTGCGGAAGGACTAGGATAGAAGAATACAAGTTAATGAGAAGCACTAGGATGGATGAAAGAAGAGAGTGTTTGTGGAAGAACTAGGATAGAAGAATACTTGGTTATCAGGATGGATGAAAGAAGACTCTGAGAGTGTTTGCGGAAGGACTAGGATAGAAGAATACAAGTTACTCAGAAGGACTAGGATGTAAGAAATAAGAGAGTGTTTGTGGAAGGACTAGGATGGAAGAATACAAGTGAACTAAGGCACGATGTGTTCACTACGATAAGGATAAGGGTTGGAATAAAGTGAGTGGCACGATCTATTCACTATGATAAGGGTTGGAATAAAGCGAGTGGAGATTGAATGCTCTACTTTAAGTGAGTGGAGATGATAAGGATAAGGGTTGGAATAAAGTGAGAGAAGCATTGCGAATGCTCTACTTTAAGTGAGTGGAGACTGTCCAACTGAATAAAATTCTCATCACACAAGGATTTATTTCCAAATAATCACATCATCACACATTCATATCATAAAATTGTGTGCATGAAGAAATATATTACAAATATTACATCATCACATATTCATATCAAAATTCTCATCACACAAGGATTTATTTCCAAATAATCACATCATCACACATTCATATCATAAAATTGTGTGCATGAAATAAATATATTACAAATATTACATCATCACATATTCATATTAAAATTCTCATCACACAAGGATTTATTTCCAAATAATCACATCATCACACATTCATATCATAAAATTGTGTGCATAAAGAAATTATATAAATATCATGATTATGCCACTTAAGTAATAAGTCACAAATTGGTGTATAATCAACAAAAACTACAAACACAACATCATACATGCATCACAACTCTTGTGATGCTTCTAGTGGAGACTGTGGCAACTCTTTGGATGCTTCCAATGGAGGCTGTGGTGTTGTAGATGTACACTTGGTCTCTACTTCTTCTGTAGTATGTAATGCTTTCGGAGTAGACTCAGTATCCTCTTCCTTAAATGCAAGCGGAGGTGGTGGCAACTCTTCTGATGCTTCCAGTGGAGGCTGTGGTGCTGTAGGTTTACATTGGGTCTCTACTTCTTCTGTAGTGTGCAGTGCTTTCATAGTAGACTCAGTCTCCTCTTCCTTAAAGGGAAGCTCTGGTATTGCTTCAGTTGCACGTTGTATTCTAATGGCAGCAATTAGGTCTCGAATGATTTCAGCCCTAAACAATTGTATATCCTCCTCTGAATATTTGAGCTCTAAAGAGTCTTCCGATGAGATCTGTGGCTTAAGTGAGAAAATTTCTTTGAAAATCAACATGCAGTTGTAGGCAACTCTCCACCCACAACTATGCCCATCTTCCTGCTCTACTACTAAATGCTTTTGGAAGTCTACCGAGTCTTTGTACTGTCCTATTTCTCTAATAGCAGATACCAACTTCTCAATCGACCTGCTCATCGTGACATATTAAAAAAACTTAGTGTATCTATCACATAAGGTACATAATATAGAAGTAACAACAGATTAATAGAATACTTACGTTTGCACTGAGCCATGAAAGCCTGCAATCGAGTTAACAAACCAACAATAGTTGTCTTCAAGGTTCCAAACCACCAGACTCCAATGTTCCCTACACGAATAATTAAGAACCATTATTATTTAACACAATGTTGCCAGTATAAGATGAAAATAAAGGTTGCCATGATACTTACATCTCATGATATGCCATAAATAGGACTCGCACGCCATGTAAATGTAAAGGCTGTAATAATTTACAAACATCGACTATTGTCTTTCTGCTATCGCTAAGTATAGGAGAAAGGAGGGAATCCAACATATACACATGATTTTGTACGACTCTACCAAATCGTGAGATAACTATACTGCACCAACAAATAAATGAATATTAGCTTATTAGATTTAATAAAAAAAAATGTATATTAGCTTATTAGCTTATTAGATTAAATCAAAATATTGAATTATCAAGTAGAGAAAAAGTTTGTATCAAACCTGAGAATGGCCATCATAACGTTGTTATTGACCTCATTTGAAGCTCTAGAGAGAATTGAAATCTCCTCTCCCCCAAATTCAAGATACTGAGGTCTATGTTGAATCATAACCCTAACATTAAAAGAGCTTCCCAATTCTTTTAATGAAGCCATGTTTGTAGAGTTGAGGTCATCTATCCTCTTTGACTCTTTGATGGCATTCATTTCACAATCAATAATTGCTCGAATAGTACATGTTATAAATGCATAGAGATGCAAATCCGTATATGTTGATAGTGTGGTGTCATTTTGCATCTCAAAAATTTGACCAAGTACCAAAAAGCAATTGTAGCCCACCCTCCATCCACAATTATAGATGTGGCTATTACCTTGATGTGATACCTGACATGTTATATACTCTATTTGTTGTGCCAAGTCACATTGCCGCATTACTGTCGATAGCATCTACTAATTTTCGAGCATATCAAAACATATAACAACAGTGAATATGTGCATTTCATATCAATCTACATGTCAAGAAGTGACAACAAGTGTAGTCTATACTTACTCTAACACATTGCCATGGACGGATGTCATTGAGTTTGCAAAGAAGCACTTCTTCGCAAGGATGTCCATGACTACCAGACTCCAATGTGAGCTGCATTATCAATAAAGAATAATTACTATGTTTGAGAAAATTCTAGCAATGCAATAGAAAAAACAAGTAGGGTTTGATGCTTACTTCTCATAATATGCTGTAAAAATAACTCGTGCGTCATTCATAGGAATGTGCTTCAACCACTTGCAAACATTCTCTATGGTTTCTTCTTTGTTGCTAAGCACTTCCGAAATACGAGGATCGAGCATATATGAAACGCTTTGTATATTTTGCGGAAAATTTGCTATAACATTACTATATTAAAAAAAAAAGTATTAGCTTCTTGGGTTTAATCAAAATAAGCAAAGTATAAAGCCAAGGAAAAGGCTGCATCAAACCTGAGGATGGTTGTAATGACTTTGACATTAACCTCATTCTTAGGATTCAAGAGGATTGAAATCTCTTCTTCACCAAATTCAAAAAAATGAGGTTGTTGTCGAATTAACAACATAGCAGTGAATGAACTTCCAATCTGCTCCAATAGATTCATATTTTTATGACTCATCTTATTGAGGGAGTAGTCTACATCGTATTCTTCTTCACTTGCTATGTCCTCCACATCCTCCTTCTGCCATAAAAATATAAAAAAGTTATGCGATGTACACATCCCAAATAAAGGCTTAAACAAGCAGATAAGATTTCATACATGCTTTCATTAGTGTGAATCTCTCCTCTGCTTGGAGCAAAAATTTAAAAAGGTTTCATACACGCTTTCATTAGAGTGAGTCTCTCCTTCTCTTGGATGAAAAATTTAAAAAGTTATGAGATTTACACATCCCAAATAAAAATAATGGTTTAAATAATCATAGAAGTATAAAGATAGCATGCTTTCATTAGACAAGTTATGAGATTTACACATCCCAAATAAAATTAATGGTTTAAATAATCATAAAAGTATAAAGATAGCATGCTTTCATTAGACTCATTCTCTTCTCCTTTTGGAAGAAAATATAAAAAAGTTATGAGATTTATACATTCCAATTTTCCCAATTAAACGCTGGAACAAGCATACAAGTATAAAGATAAGGTTTTATACATGCTGCAATGTAGTCATATTTTCATGTTGTTTCCCAATGGTAGTAATTAGATGCTGAATACTCTCAGCCTGAAATGCTAGCAGATCAGCTTCTGTATATGATTCCATTTTGACTGGTAACTCCAAATCAAAAATCTCTCTAAGAAACAACATGCAGTTGTAGGCAACTCTCCACCCACAGCTGTGTCCATCTTTTTGCTCCACTGGCAGACATCTTTTGAATTCTACTTAATCTTGTTGCTTCGTGGTTGTTCTGACAGCAGATACTAGCCGACATGCAGCACTGTCCAGCATGACATATGAAATATATTAATATGTCATGATCATAAAATACAAAATAAGAAAGTATCAAAAATATTAAGAGAATAATTACCTTGGGGAGTTGGCATGATAGCCTTCTATTGAATTCACAAACCATAAATGGTTGAGTTCAAGGTCCCAGAAGATCAGACTCCAATGTGAGCTACACGACCAGAATAAAAATGATTATTGTTTTACACAAACTTGCCAAAGAAATAGTAAAAATAAGGTTAGAGTTGATACTTACGCCTCATGATAAGGCATTAAGACGACTCGCACCCCATCTAAATTCAAAGGGCTTAACTAGGTACAAACATCTTCTATAGTCTTTTGAGGAGAGCTAAGAATAGAAGAAAGGAGAGCATCGAGCATGTAGACACGATGCTGCACTGTACTAGGAAGCTGAGAAATAACTACACTGCACCAAGAAATAAACAAACATTAGCTCATAGAATTGATTTGCATTCTGCACTAGGAAACTGATATATAACTGAACTATGAATAAATAAACAAATGTTAGCTTATTGAAGTAGCAATAAATAAATAAACATTACCTGAGAATGGCCAAGATAACATTGTCATTAACCTCTTTTAAAGGATTGGAGAGGATTTAAACCTCCTCTCTACCAAAGCTTAAATACTGAGGTTCTCGTTTCAAAACGATCTTAACTTGAAATGAGCTCTCCATTTTATCTAATGCAACTATATTTGATTTTTCAATCAAATTTAGAGGTGGTTGCATTATTGAAGTAGAAGGGAGTGCCTCCGTATTGACTTCATCCATTTCTTCTCCCTCTATTGCCTGTAAACAAATATGAGAGATTAGATTCATTATCTTTAAATTTAAATCTTATTTAAAAAATTGTATTTAGTTGAGAAATAGAGTTTTCATACCGCTAAGTATTGTCGTAGTGGCCTTTTTTCATAACCCTGCGAGCCATAATTATCAAAGAAGGCATCATCATATTTGTCTTCATCCACCAACCTCTCTGTGAATGGGTCATGTAAGTCCATCTTTTCATCATCAACAACTGGGACATTATGATCTTCAAGGTAATCATCCATGTCATCGGTGTCCTTGTGGTCTATCTCTTTTTCATAGCCTGTGGTTAGATCTGCTTGAAGCTGGAAATAGGCCATGAAATGCTTATTTTCAATAATATTGGTGGAGTTGCCTTTTCTTAGGAGATCCTCAAATAAATATCCCATCCTGCACAAGGTGACCTCCCAACCTGCCGGCAGCAAATTCTCCATCATGGTAAGCAAGAGACTCCCACTTTTTGCAGGACTTCCATAGTTGTTTTTTTGATAATGTATGGACCTGGGAATATCTTGCTCTTCTAGCATCAATCTCAAATTATTTGAATTCCCTCTTATGTTCTTTTGTAAGGAGCTCGGGGGGGTCACTCATCATATGTAACCCTATCACGTGAGTTCAAAAGAAGGATATTTTTTATTCCTAAAATTTACAGAAATAAATATACATAAGGGACTATTTAAAATAGTTTTGGAAAAAATTTACAGATTTGTATAGAAAAGGGGTACATTTTATTAATGAAAAAATTTACAGATAAGGGATTTTAAATATAGGCCTTGAACGCACGTGATATAGAGGGTTTATACATAGTGACCCCCCCGAGGTAAGGAGTGATCAGGGTTGGGACTCTGCATACACAGAAAGAATGATTCAAGAGTTTGAATCGCTATGCCACATTCTCTCTTGCCTCTCTTTGCTGCATAAACACCACTATAGATCTTCAAATCTGATGAATATGCTCGCTCTAGAGTAACCTGCATGGCTTCTTTGTCTTTTTTATCAACAAATATGACAATGTTACAAATCGCCACTTTGCTAATGGTGGTATATACTATTCTATCAATGAAGTTATGGATATCATCGCTAGAAACTTCATTGATAAAGAATAGTTGTGGCTTATCCCATGCTGACTCATTCTTGAAGAAGTCATCTTCTGAGACTCCCCTGAAGTTGACAAGCTTTCCAGACTCTGCCGTAACTTCTACATTGAATTGAAAGCTTTGGTGCATATCTGTCGGCATTCTTATCTCGCTGATTAATCTTTCCACATATGCAACCACATGTTGTGGGATCTCTTTTCTCATATAAGAGGTTACTATTTCCGACCCATCTTCATCCTTTTTAATCCACCTGTTTGCCCATAGCTTTACCTTGGGTGTTGACAAAGAAGCTATATGCTTCACCACATTATAGTCAATGTTGCAATGAGTAAGTGGAATTTGTTTCTCTGACAGCAAATACTTGATGGCACTATGCACTGCATCACGCCTCACCCCTGTACATTGATGCATTCTTCCATGCAATGGTCTTTGTCTTTTTTTCCAAAAAAACCATTCTTTCTTTAAAATTTTTTGTGCTGCCATGGATGCATACTTATCAGGTAAGTACTTTACAGGCCTCCACATCCTTGCCGTCAACTCCTTCTTATCCATTACCTTTGACTTGCCGGAGATAAACAAAGGAGCTTCATAGGTCAGCTGTCCACGCTCACAAGAAATGCACGTTTCAAGCATCTCATTGAACACTTCAACACGACGAAATATGATAGAAGTGTAGTCGGCATATCTGTCCCTCACCACCTTGAGGCTTGTCATACTTTCTTCCCGCTCTTGGGTTCCCCTAGGCACAACTGCACTCAAAGAAGTATAAAAGTTTGTGAGTGTGTCGGCGTCTGCTTTTGTGACCTTTCGCTTCAAATCAGGATTTGGAGAACCAAATGTTGTCCATATCACCCTTGCCTTCTGTAAGACCTCTGATGTTGAGGATATCTTACGCTTTCCATGGACATAATGATTAAGTCTTTCGTACTCAATCAAATACTTAATCTCATGCTTGAATATACAGATCATTGCAGGATAATAATGGAATGAGCTTATCTTTACAAATTGTTCTGGAGTGAGTCTTTTGCCCTCCTTTTCTTCCCTTGCGATCTGATTACAAGCATAAGCCCAATGTTGACCATCAATGGGCTGGAATCTGCAATGAAGGAGAAATTCCTTCTTGACTTCCTTTAGCATATTCTCTCCTTGTGCCTCTTCGCCTTGTTCATGTGGAATATTTTTTAGAGTGTTTTTAAAGAATTGATTGAAGATCTCCTCGAAATGTGTAGGCCCTGTAAATGTTATTTGATCCAGAAAACTATTTTTGGTTGGACAAAACATTATTGGGCGCAAGACCACATTACTTGCCACAGGTTTCTTACCATCTCTCAAAGCCTCGTATATTTGCATTGCATAGGATATATCAAGGCTTCGGCTATTAGTAAACAGAGTTGCAGCTTCCACATCTTTGGCATTCACAAACCACGTCCTTTGACCCCAGATATATCCCACATCATCATCTGTAACTACTTCATTAAGACGCAGATTAAGATTTTTGATTGATGTGAGTTCATCTTGATCATCTTCAGCCTCGGATTCTGAGTCTTCTTCATCTTTCTCTTTTTTTGACCGTTTTTCATCCACATTATATTTCTCTATAGTGGGACGATGTCTTTTCTTACTGCTTGGAACCGTGGCTCTTGCAGTACTAGCCTTTTGCATTTCACGTCGTGGTTTGCTAGCAAGAGCTTCTGGCATAACTGCAGTGGATCGACCTTGATCTTCTTCAATTTTTGCTAATTCCCATGCACTCAAGGCTTGTTTTTCATCATCCTTAGTTACATCCACCATTTCTGGCTCTAGAAGTTTGCGCTCATGTTCTACAGGTTTGTGACAGTGTGCCTGTTCTTCTTGTCCCTGCATTGAAGTCTGAGCTTTTTGATCTCCTTCATGTGATGATTCTTGCATATGGGGAGCATATTCTACATCCTAAAAGTATTCAAACATTATCTTTGCATGCATCCTTTTTGCCACCACACTAGGAAATTGCTCCCAAGTATATGAAAGAGTCTCCAATGCCCTTTGCAGCTCTGGAAACTTTGATGGTTGAGGAGGAGGCATCACAAAGGTCTTTGCGTCTCTCCTTGACACAATAAAATGCATACCGCCAACTTCAGGATCTGAACTCTTTGTTAAAATATCCACAAAGGTGTCTTTTCGTTGAATTATTATGCCTACTACAAGGCTTGAAGTCATATCTTTTTTGAAGAAAGTAGCATCCCATGGATCTTCAACACCATTGAACTCCCTTTTTGACATAAGTAGAAAGAGTCTCTTTTCCTTTTGATGAAGAAACCAAGCTCTTTTACCCATGTGATATCGAGTCCACCTACCAAAGCCATTGGGGCTATATTCCTTTCCTTTGAAATTCAAAGTGACATCAGAAACCCATTCTCTGATCTCAGAGTCATTTAGCATAGCCATCACATTAGCTGATTGCTCCATAATCCTACAAGAAAAGATAATGAAGAATTTAGATACATACAAGTAAAGTACAATATACAACCCTTGATACAATAAATAAGAAAAATAGCCGAAAAGGCTTTACAAGGCTTCATATGGCAATAAATGTGG